>NC_053394.1:125583651-125685763 GCF_905171765.1 Bufo bufo
TCCGTTTGTGCCGGGGGAGGCGGTTTTGCTTAAGAAAAATTTGCGGTCGGCTAGGGAGCATCATGAGGTAGTGGGGGAAAAGTTGGGGAAAGAGGTGCTGCTTGGGCGGATGGCGGGTCCATTTTTGGCACCGCCTGTTAACAATTTGAGGGTGTCGCCGTTGGGGGTCGTGCCCAAAAAGGAGGTGAATAAATTTCGCCTTATACATCATCTGTCGTTTCCGAGGGGCTCCTCGGTTAACGATGGGATTGACCCGGCAGTTTGTTCAGTAGTATATACGTCATTTGATGCGGCAGTGGGTTGGGTGAGGCGTTTTGGGGCAGGGGCGTTGATGGCGAAGACGGACATTGAGGCGGCGTTTCGGTTGTTACCGGTTCATCCGGAGTGTCAACATTTGTTGGGGTGTTTTTGGGGTGGGTTTTTTTTTGTGGATCGTTGTTTACCCATGGGGTGTTCGCTGTCGTGCGCTTACTTCGAAACGTTCAGCTCGTTTCTGGAGTGGGCGGTTGTGGACTCGTCAGGTTGGGATTCGCTGACTCATTACATGGACGATTTTTTGTGTATTGGCCCCCCTGGTTCGCGGGTTTGCGCTTTGTTGTTGGAAACGTTGGGCTCTGTTTTTAGGAGGTTTGGGGTTCCGTTGGCAGAAGGTAAGACGGTGGGGCCGGTGACGGAATTGAGTTTCCTGGGCATAGTGATTGATTCGGTGAGGATGGAGTGTCGGTTGCCGGGGGATAAGCTGGAGGATCTAAAAAATGTTTGGTGGCAAGGGCGATTCGGGTGAAGAAGTTGCAGTTGAGGGAGATTCAATCGCTGTTAGGGAAGCTTAATTTCACTTGTCGGATAATGCCCATGGGTCGTGTGTTCTGTAGGCGGTTGGCGCAGGCGACTGCGGGGGTGGTAGTTCCGCATCATTTTATCCGGTTAGGAAGGGAGCAGCGGGCGGACTTACGGGTTTGGAATTCCTTTCTGGACCAGTACAACGGTCGCTCGCTGTTTATGGGGGGAGTGGTGGAGGCTTTTGATTTTGAATTATTCACTGATGCGGCAGGGGGATCAGGTTTTGGGGCTTTCTGTGGCGGTCAGTGGTGCGCTGGAGTTTGGCCGGCGGCTTGGGTTGAACGGGGTTGGGTGCGGAATTTGGCTCTGTTAGAATTGTTCCCCATTGTGTTGGCGGTTTTGTTGTTGGGGGAGCATTTCCGGGACCGGAAGGTGCGTTTTCACTGTGACAATATGGGAGTGGTTCAGGCGATTAATGGCCTGTCGGCTTCGTCGCCGTTGGTGGTGCGGCTGCTGCAGCGGTTGGTGTTGGAGTGCTTGTCGCTCAATGCCTGGGTTGTGGCGGTGCATGTGCCTGGGGTGGAGAATTGTATCGCTGACGCCCTTTCTCGTTCACAGTGGACTCGTTTTCGGCAGTTGGTCCCGGAGGCGGACGCGGTTGGTCTGGAGTGTCCGGATTGCCTGTGGGAGCTGTTGGAGGAACGTTAATGGGGCTTGTTCGGGCGTCCTTAGCTCCGGGTACGTGGGATCTGTATATGAGGGCTTGGAGGGCCTGGGAGGATTGGTGTTCGGTGTTGGGAGAGGGAACTGAGGAGCCGGAGTTGGCGTTGTTAATGTTTTTGGGTCATGGTAGGGAGCAGGGTTGGTCGGTCAGCAAGGTTAATGGTTACATGGCGGGGTTGGCTTTCGGTTTTAAGGCACGGAAGATGGTGGATGTCACGAAAGCGTTTCTCGTGGTACAGGTGGAAAGGGTGACGGAGTGTCACGGAACCATGAACCAGACGTACAACAAGGGATAAGTGAAAATAAGAAGGCTTTATTGAAAATAAAGCTGTAAAGCAAAAGTCCAAACGGATGGCGAAACCGAAGCAGAGTCTTTGCGAAGCCAGAGGTCAGGAACCAGAAGGGTAGTCAGACGAAGCCAGGATCAGGAACCAGCAGGGTAGTCAGACGAAGCCAGGATCAGGAACCAGCAGGGTAGTCGGACGAAACCAGGATCAGGAACCAGCAGGGTAGTCGGACGAAACCAGGATCAGGAACCAGAAGCAGCAGCAGTCTAGAAGCATGTGAACACAGGGTGACCAAGCAAGGAACTGAAGCCACAGACCTCCTATATATATGAGCTGGGCATCCAGCTCCTCCCAGTGGGAAGGAGGAGCCGCAGGGTGGGAGGCTACAAGAAACCCAGAAACCAAGATGGCCGCCAGCACATGTCAAACGAAGGAGAACAGCAAGAAGGTAAGACCATGACAGTACCTCCCCCTCAAGGGCCCCTCCTCCGCGGAGTAAAGAACGGTTTCTGAGGGAAGCGTGCGTGGAAGGCTCGGAGCAAAGCAGGAGCATGGACATCTGCGGAGGGAACCCAGGAACGCTCCTCTGGACCATAACCACGCCAATGGACCAAAAACTGCACCCGACCGCGGACCAGGCGTGAGTCCAGGATATTGCTCACCTCATACTCTTCACGATTACCCACTTGGACCGGACGAGGCCGAGGAACCGAGGAAGTGAAACGATTACACACCAGTGGCTTCAACAGGGAGACATGAAACACGTTGGAGATCCGCATGCCAGGAGGAAGCGCAAGGGCATAGGCTACCGGGTTTACCCTGCGAAGCACTCGGAAGGGACCAACAAAGCGAGGCGCCAGCTTGGGAGTGGGCACTCGAAGGTGGAGGTTGCGGGTGGACAACCATACACGGTCTCCGACCTGGTAGGAAGGAGCAGGCGCTCGTCTGCGATCAGCCTGGAGTCTCTGGCGCTGCGCAGAGACCTCAAGGGACTTCTGGATCAGTACCCAAGAAGCACGTAGGACGGAAAGGTGATCCTCCACAGCCGGAATATCCTGGGAGAGAATACCTCCGGTAACACGGCAGGTTGGAACCCATAATTGGCCATGAAGGGAGACGTCCCAGAGGAAGAGTTCACCGCCGTGTTCCTGGCAAACTCAGCCCAAGGCAGGAGGTCACCCAATTGTCTTGGTGATCGGAGACATAGCAACGAAGGAATTGCTCCAAGGCCTGAATTGGATCGTTCTGCGGCCCCATTGGACTGAGGGTGGTAGGCCGAGGAGAAGGAGAGATGAATCCCCAACTGGGAGCAAAAGGCGCGCCAGAACCTGGACACAAACTGACTCCCCCGATCCGACACAATCTCCTTAGGCAAACCGTGCAACCGGAAGACCTCCCTGGCAAAAATCGTGGCCAACTCTTGTGCAGAGGAGTAACTTCTTGAGAGGAACACAGTGGCACATTTTGGAAAACCGATCCACAATCATGAGAAATGACCGTATGGCCTCGGGATGCAGGGAGGTCCACAATGAAATCCATCCCCAGGTGTGAACATGGACGCTCCCGGTGGCTATGGGTTGCAGAAGGCCCAAACGGAAGGTGCCGAGGGGACTTACTCTGGGCACAAACGGAGCATGCCGCTACATATGCGGCGATGTCGGAACGTAGGGAAGGCCACCAGAACAGACGTGTGAAACAGCCCAGGACAGCTGATTCTTTCCAGGATGCCCCGCGGACTTGGAGTTATGGTAGGTTCGCAACAACCGAGTGCGCAAAACTCCCTCAGGCACAAAACATCTGCCGTTGGGTCTCCCAGAGGGAGCACCAGATTGAGCCGCCAAAATCTTGCTCACCCAGGGGAGAGGTCAGGCTGGTGCGAATGGCGGCCAAGATCTGATTCGGAGGTATGACGAAGTCGGAATCGACTCCTCCTGGACAGCTCGGAAGTACTGCCGTGATAAGGCATCCGCCCTGATGTTCTTGGAACCGGGTAGGTAGGAGACCACGTAATTTAAAACGTGACAAGAAACAGAGCCCATCTGGCCTGACGTGGTGTCAATCTCTTGGCCTCAGAAAGGTAGGTCAGATTCTTGTGGTCCGTCAGGATGAGGACCGGAACCACCGAACCCTCGAGCAAGTGCCTCCCATTCTTTAAGGGCCTGCACGATGGCCAATAACTCCCCTGTCACCAATCTGATAGTGCACTCCGCGGAAGGACAGTTTCCGGGAGGTAAAACCACAAGGAAGCAGAGGACCCTCTGGTGTTCTACGCTGAGACAGAAGGGCGCCTACTCCAGTCTCAGACGCGTCCACCTCGAGGACAAAGGGCAACCCAGGGTTGGGATGCGACAGAATCGGAGCCGACACAAAGGCGGACCTTTAGAGCCTCAAAAGCTCGGATGGCCTCGAGCGGCCAGACCTGGAATCTACTGCCCTTCCTGGTCAGATCCGTGAGAGGCTTGGCTAGCATGGAAAAGTCCCTGATGAACTTCGATAATAATTGGCGAAGCCCAAAAAGCGCTGCAGGGAAGGAAGACCACTGGGCTGGGGCCACTGTAAGACAGCCGAAACCTTTCTCAGGATCCATGGAGAAACCCCTCAGCGGAAATGATGTAACCTAAGAAGGTTACCTGGGATCGGTGAAATTCGCATTTCTCAAGCTTACCGAACAGCTTGTTCTCTCGTAACCGTTGCAACACTCGTCTGACATCCAGAATGTGGGCCTCCATGGATTCAGAATATACCAAGATGTCATCCAAATAGACCACCACACACTGCTGCAACAGGTCACGGAAAACATCGTTGATGAATTCCTGAAAGACTGCGGGCGCATTGCACAACCCAAAGGGCATAACCAAGGATTCATAATGACCGGTCCTGGTGTTAAACGCGGTCTTCCACTCATCGCCCGCCTTGATCCTTACCAGGTTATATGCCGCCCTCAAGGTCGAGTTTGGTAAAGACCGTGGCCCCTTTAAGGCGATCGAACAGCCTCGGAAATCAAGGGTATTGGGTAAGCGTTCTTGATCGTGATGCGATTGAGACCCCTGTAATCGATGCAAGGCCTCAACTCACCGCCCTTCTTTTTCACAAAGAAAAATCCAGCCCCTGCCGGGGACGAGGATTTGAGAATGTGTCCGTGTGAAAGTGCCTCCCTCACGTACTCCTCCATGGCCTCATTCTCCGCTACCGACAGTGGATAGACTTTGCCACGAGGAGGAACGGCACCAGATTGTAACTCTATGGCACAATCGTATGGACGGTGCGGAGGTAGGGCAACCGCGCGCACCTTATCGAATACATCCCGGTACTCCTCGTATTCAGGAGGCAACAGAGAGTCCGAGGAAGTACACAGCAACTTGACAGACCCATGGATGCAACTAGCCCCACACTGCGGTGACCACGAGAGGATCTCGGCCGATCTCCAATCGAAAGTCGGATTATGCTTCCGGAGCCAGGGGTACCCCAAGACCACCGAGTAGTGTGGAGACGAAATAACCTGGAGGCAGACCGACTCTCTGTGAACGGCACCAATGGCTATCCCCACTGGAAGGGTCTCATGAGTCACGTGTGGCGGCAGAAGGGGTCTGCCGTCTATCGCCTCAAGAGCCAGTGGGGAACCTCGAGCCTGCAGAGGAATGGAATTGGCGGCAGCGAACACATTATCAATGAACAAACCACCAGCACCAGAGTCCACCAACGCCTGGGTCGTCACCGAGCCCCTGACCCAGGAGAGGACAACAGTGATCAGTGGTTTGTCAACACGGGAAACCGGGGACGAGGAGACTCCACCCAAGATCTGCCCCCGACAGGATCTCAGGTGCGAGCGTTTCCCGGACGGTTCGGACATGCCAACCGAAAATGCCCACCGAGACCACAGTACATGCATCGGCCCTCGCGTCTCCGGAGTACCCTCTCCCCCTCGGACAGGCGAGCAAACCCCAGCTGCATGGGTTCACCCCCAGACAAGTCATCCCCAGGAGGCGTGGGAGGAGAGGGAGGCACGGGTGGGACAGCAAACGTAGGCGCCAATCTGTTAGAAAACCTCCGCAGGCTCTCCTTAAAGGAAGGTCTCTCCCTGAGTCTGGTGTCAATCAACATCAGGAAAGAAATAAGAGACTCGAGCTCCACTGGTAGGTCCTTAGCTGCAACCTCATCCTTCAAGGCATCCGAGAGACCATGAGAGAAAGCAGCGACCAGAGCCTCATTATTCCAGCCCACCTCTGCTGCCAGGGTACGAAACTCAATGGCGTATTCAGCTACGGATCGTGAACCCTGTCTGATGGACATAAGGAGCTTCGCAGCAGAGGCAGCACGAGCCGGCACATCGAATACCTTCCGAAGAGAAGCAACAAAACCGGAAAACTCGGCAACCACCGGATTGTTGTTCTCCCATAAAGGCTGGCCCAGGCCAAGGCCTTGTCCGAGAGCAGCGAGATCAAGAAGCCCACCTTTGATCTCTCAGTGGGAAAGGCATGTGGCAGCAACTCAAAATAAATGCCCACCTGGTTAAGGAAACCTCGGCACTGAGTTGGCTCTCCCCCAAAGCGCTGTGGAAGAGGGGCAGAACCGGTCATACCCCGAAACACCGCAGGTGCAACAACAGGTGTCGGGGTAGACTCTGGCGCAACAACCGGAGCGGCAGTAGGAGGGGGCCCAGGAGCGACAACCGACCCATCGGCAACGGGAGCGAAATGAGCCGTGCGTTCAAGCAGGGTTTGCAACGCCACAGCGAACCGACCCAACAGGTGATCCTGCTGATCAAGTCTGGCAACCAGCGTGGGTAGCGAGGATGGCCCTGTACCGTCAGAATTCATGGCTTGGTCCTAATGTCACGGAACCATGAACCAGACGTACAACAAGGGATAAGTGAAAATAAGAAGGCTTTATTGAAAATAAAGCTGTAAAGCAAAAGTCCAAACGGATGGCGAAACCGAAGCAGAGTCTTTGCGAAGCCAGAGGTCAGGAACCAGAAGGGTAGTCAGACGAAGCCAGGATCAGGAACCAGCAGGGTAGTCAGACGAAGCCAGGATCAGGAACCAGCAGGGTAGTCGGACGAAACCAGGATCAGGAACCAGCAGGGTAGTCGGACGAAACCAGGATCAGGAACCAGAAGCAGCAGCAGTCTAGAAGCATGTGAACACAGGGGGACCAAGCAAGGAACTGAAGCCACAGACCTCCTATATATATGAGTGGGAAGGAGGAGCCGCAGGGTGGGAGGCTACAAGAAACCCAGAAACCAAGATGGCCGCCAGCACATGTCAAACGAAGGAGAACAGCAAGAAGGTAAGACCATGACACGGAGAAGGCCGGTTTCGTTTGGGTTGTTGATCCAGTTGGGGGGTCAGTTGAGGGGTGTTTGTCGGTCAGAGAGGGAAGCACGGTTGTTCCGGTTGGCTTTCTCGCTGGCGTTCTTTGGGGCAATGCGGGTGGGGGAGTTAGTCTGTCCTTCGGTGAGTCAAGCGGGGGGTTTGTTAAGAGGGGATGTGGAGTTGTTTGCGGACAGGGTGGAGTTTGTCATCCGGCGGTCAAAGACGGATACGATAGGGAGGGGTCGGAAGGTGGTGCTTTTCCAGATTGATGGTTGCGATATGTGCCCGGTTCGCTGTTTACGGGAGTATGGGTTGGGGGCTGGGGGGGTGGCGTCCCCTTTGTTGGTCCATGCGGATGGCTCCTTTTTGTCTCGGTTTCAGTTCTCGGTGGTTTTTTCTAAATGTTTGATCCGGGCGGGGGTGGATAGGGAGGGTTATTCTAGCCACTCCTTTAGGATTGGTGCGGCGACGGAGGCTGCTAGGTGGGGCCTGGGCGAGGATGTTATTAAGCGGATTTACGTTGGGAGTCGGCAAGGTTTAAGTCCTATGTTCGTTTGGATCGATTATAGTCGGGTGTGCTGGGTTGGTGTGTCAGTGTAAGGTTGTGGTATTGTTCTTTTGTTTCTTTCGTTGCAGGTGCGGCGCCCGCTCTGGTGTGGATTCTGGGGCATTCGTATGTCTTCTGGGGGGCTGTCCGGGCAGCGGTTCGGCCGGACGGTCAGCAGCTTGGCTTTGATAGAGAGTCTGCGGTGGTAAGGTGGATTGGGAGGCGGGGTATGGTGTGGAAGGGGGTGTTGCCTGAGGTGCACAGGTTTGTGAGGATGGATAGGGCGCCGGATGTGTTGGTGGTCCATGCGGGGGGCAATGATTTAGCGGCAAAACCGATCCGGGAGCTGATCAAGGAGGTTAAATAGGATTTTTTGCGGTTATGGTCGTTGTTCCCGGGTATGGTGACTGTTTGGTCGGACATTGTTCCTCGGCAGGTGTGGAGGGAGGCGCGGTCTGTGGATGCGGTGAATAAGGCAAGGGTGAAGGTAAATAGGGCGGTAGGGCGTTTCATGGCTAGGAACGGGGCCGTGGTAGTTAGGCACAGGGAGTTGGAGGCTGGAGTGGGGGCCTATTGGAGGTTGGATGGTGTGCATTTGAATGCTGTGGGCTTGGACATGTGGAGTTTGGCACTGCAGGAGGGCATTGAGGTGGCCTTGAGGTTGTGGAGGAACGCCCGGAGTTGAGGTGGTCAAGTCCGGGCGTTGGTGGCGGTGGGGGGGGTCCTTGGGGTTGGTCATGGTGGAAGCTGAGGATAATTGGGGGGGCCCCACGGTTGGGGCTGGACTCCCAGGTGGACCGAGGGGTTGTTGTGAATCGAGGGGGGGTCATTCGGTGGTGCCTTCGAGCTGGGCGTTACGGCTGGAGGCAAGAATGGCTCACCCTGGTTCGGCAGCTCGATGTTTTGGGGCTTCAAGGACCTCCCCCCATTGGGGGGTTTTACAGTATTATGTATGTTATGTTGTGTTTGTTATTTAATAAACGGCTGCTGTGGCCATTACATTTCCAGTCGGTGGTCCGTGTTTTATTGGTCATGGGGCTCAATGGTGGGGAAGTGTAATGGTGGAAAAGGGGTTGTTAGAAGTGGGCTTTTAAAGTGAATTAGAGGTGGCGAACGGGAATTAACCAATACCCTCGTCAAGCAATGGCCGGACTGAGGGGGGGGCGGAGCCCCCTTTAGGGGAGGCCTACATGACTAGGGTTTGGTTTAGTGAGCCGGAGGGGAGGGTGGGGTCAGAATAGGGTAGTGGAAGGGCTATAGGTTGGGATGGAGGTTAGGATAGGTAGTTTGAGCTGGGGGGGTGGAGTTAAGGGGTTAAATAGGGTGAGAGGAGGAAGACAGGGGCCATTTCAGGTTGAGTGAAGAAGCTCCCGCCCACCCGTCCCTTTTGGTTGAAGTACTTCAGGGATCGGGGTTTGGTTCGGGGGAAGGGTCTTGTGAGGTGGGTCATGTCACGGCGGCTTGTGGTGGTGGGGGGGTCCTTGGGGTTGGTCATGGTGGAAGCTGAGGACAATTGGGGGGGCCCCACGGTTGGGGCTGGACTCCCAGGTGGACCGAGAGGTTGTGGTGAATCGAGGGGGGGTCATTCGGTGGTGCCTTCGAGCTGGGCGTTATGGCTGGAGGCAAGAATGGCTCACCCTGGTTCGGCAGCTCGATGTTTTGGGGCTTCAAGGACCTCCCCCCATTGGGGGGTTTTACAGTATTATGTATGTTATGTTGTGTTTGTTATTTAATAAACGGCTGCTGTGGCCATTACATTTCCAGTCGGTGGTCCGTGTTTTATTGGTCATGGGGCTCAATGGTGGGGAAGTGTAATGGTGGAAAAGGGGTTGTTAGAAGTGGGCTTTTAAAGTGAATTAGAGGTGGCGAACGGGAATTAACCAATACCCTCGTCATGACCCCTACAAGTTATATACACACTGTGCAGTCAGTACTGACGGCAGCTTAGTGTTTTATAAGTGCAGTACTGTACAGTACGTGTTCTATTGCCATCTGCATAACTTCACAATGCTTCCCTGCTCCTTGTTAGCCAATGATACATACAGATACATATTTTATCTTTTTTTTTACTACGCGGCGACACCTAAAATCTGAATTCCGATGTGTTAAGGCTTATGTTGAAAGTACTGTATATAATTATGTACAAAGCTGTAAAAGGAAGCTATTTATCGCTTGGTTCTCGTATACTGTACTTTGGCTAGACTTGTGTTTTTCTAATGTTCTGTAACATAATGCTTAATACAAAGGACAATGCATATTGACACGGCGGGGCTGAGCATTTAATTAACAATTATTATTGTCCTGCTGTTATAATAATGATAATAATGATAAACCCCCACCTTGGCATTGTGGCAGTAGGCAGGGGGACGATGCACACATGCCCAGCTAGCTGCACCTCCTCAGGAGGCTGACTGGCACCGTCGGGGGACTGTATTCCTGGCACATGCCCGCTCTCTGGCTGCACTTTCCCCTGCACTTCCAGTATATCCAGTATATGCAGTGTTCAGTACATTTTCATTTGAATATTCTAACTAATACATTCTAATTTGGAATATTTCTAACACATTGAATATCTCCTTAATGACCAGATGATGCAAAAATAAAAAAATCCTCGGGCACTTGTTTATAAAATCTTTTGTTTTATTTAAAAAAAATGTACGAACAGTGGATTTAAAACCAATGCGTTTCGGATGAAGCATATATCATCCTTAGTCATCCTACAGTATGAATAAGTCGTTCAAAACACGTTGGCTTTTTATCCACTGTTTCTCCATGTTTTTTTAATGAAATTATGAAATAAAGCATCAATTTCTATGGACGACTGTCCAAGGATTTTTTACTTCTTGATTGCATGGTGGTAAAGCCGACAGCTTTCTTCCTATGGAGCACCATTCAAACAGGCTTTATGAAGAATGATTGAGTAATCCAGACACCAGACACTTGCAGTAAGACCTTTTATTCTGTGTTGTTTTTTGGTGGAATACTGCATGTTAAATTAAAGGTGGTCCGGACCCCTGATCTGGTCTGTAGAGGAGTGTGATGATGGAGCCTGCAGAAAATGATCGGTTTTATGTCCTGCCACAATGCCAAGGGGTCCCGTCAGCGACAGCACTAGCCTGGAAAAGATGATAGATATACATATAGATAAATAGACAGATACAGTAGATAGAGTGATAGAAAGATAGATACATATATATACTGTAGATCGCGCTCTCTCCCTAGTATAAAACTGCAGTTCCATGCGCCATCTGCCATAGAAACACAAATTGCACCCTGGATTTTCTAACTACTCTTTTTACGCACTTCGTTCTCTATTTAAACAGGATATCGCTCTGCACTCACGCGATTCCACTGTGAGCGCTAGCGCTGCTACATCTGTAGAATATGGAGCAGAATCTATTCTTTCAGTAATATGAGCAATGCAATAATATAGCAGTGCAGCTCAAGGGCAGACACAAGCTGTCTCATCACTGCATTCTGCTGATTTCTGGGGTAATAGAAGGAGCCCCAATGTGTGTGATCACCAGATATGAGGTCACCCTAGGCTCTATCTGTACCCCGCTTATATAAGTTATTAAATAGTAATTATTACCTGGCTTCTTCACTGTAACCATCTTTAGAAAAGCCTCCTCAAACATCTTTAGATCCTTTAGTTCATTTTCTTGCTTTTTGGTATGCCGACGATAGGCCATATAACTGTGAGACAGAGAAAAGTCCTTACATGAGCCGTACAGATGACAATATTCAGTTCCCCATCAGAAAACACCCATGGACCCCTCCCCCACTACAGAGATTGGGATATAAAGGTGCAGTATAACAAGCAGGAAGGATCTGGTGTCTTAGTGTATATGATATCATAATATAGCAGCGGGAAAGGGAGGACAGCGACTACCTGATTATAGCACTGTCCGATCCAGCCCCTGTATTATAGACTGGCTGCTGTAGTTACTGCGCCACCTGTAGGTCAGACATTAAATCTTATACGAATAATGTGATGTGTAGAGTAGAAGAAAAAGAAAACTAACCAGCAAATTATGATGGTAAATACTCCGGCAAAAAGAAGAATTCCGAAAAGCGGCAGGACAATGCGCAATATGTCTGGTAATAAAGAAACGTGATGCTTGTTATTAATTCTTACTATAGAGAGAAAACATTCTACAAGACATTGTCCAACATCTCTAGATCCTCCTGATGCCAGCAGGGCCCTTCACGAGGACATCAGCTGGTAGGCACTGGCAGCTTGGCTGGGTATAGCGGTGGTGATTGCTAGACTGTGGACTGGTAACATCTGGATAAGGGGCACATCATTATAGGAAAGGAATTAAATGACTACTCACTGTTATTCGCACCTCCGCTGTCCGGACCGCGCGTTGTCCGCGGTGATCCATGGAAAGTCACTGTCCATAAAAGAATGAAGGAAAATAAAGACATGAAATCAATCAGCAGCTGAACCCCTAAACTGGACCATGAGGTGGAGATACTAACTGAACCCTAGAAACCTACACAAAGCTCCCAGTGATAACGTCCATTACCGCCCGGTGTCTCTGGGACTTTCTGTTCAGCAAAACAAACAAAAAAATCACCAACAGATACAAGAGAAATCTGCTGAGCTCCATCTCCAACTGCAAACCCTCAAAAGATTCCCATGTACCCCAACACATAGAAGACTGGACACAGCGGTGTGATGTCACCATCATCAGAGCTCTGGGGATGAGGCTGCTGCTACTGATGATGTCATCAGAGATAACACCTAAAAGATGCACATTATATAAGAAGGGGATATTCTAAGTAAAAAAAAATCCCCTAATAGAAACTTTATTGACACAAAATATTGAAACTAACATGAGTTTAGACCGGATGTTCATAATTTTGTGCTGATTAATTCCTTACTACTGTACATCTTCATAGCGATCAGTGCTACGTTTTTCAGACACAGAGCTATAAATTCCCTGCATAGCCATAGATTTGATAATACCATTCTGGGTGCCATCATTATAGGAAATGGGTGTCTACTACACATATGCATACATTGAACTCAATAGATCCCCTCTCTTGTCCATGGGTTGTGTACGGTATTGCAGTTCACTGCCATTCAAGTAAATGGGGCTCAGCTGCAATGTCACACACATTCCACTGTCTTATAACATGAGCTCCAAGCCACAGAGACTACAAACGAGTTTCGCCTCTAGGACCCATAATTATGTCAGGAGAAAAACTATATTTAGTCCCCATTCAGTGAGATAAACCCCGGAGATAATGTCCATTACCTGCAGGTGTTTTTGTGGGCTTTCCATCAACAGAAAATATAGCACATAAAAAAAACAGAAGAGCAACTCTTCTCGCATCCATTTTCTCCAACAATTAACCCTCAAAAGAATCCAGTGCACCCCCAACACATGGAAGCCCGGACATAGCATTGTGATGTCACACAGTATCAGAATTCTAAGGGGGCGGGGCTTCTGGCTGCTGCTGATGTCATCAGAGATATAGTCTGAATAAAGAACTGTATATAGAGCAGTGATATTAAAAGGGGAACGCCACCTCTAATAAACCTGTGATAAAGTTATAGAGACATTGGGAAGAATTTATCATAACCAGGGAGTATTTGAAGTCAGTTTTGTTGTGGTCTGTGTTGTTTTATTTTTTGCTAGATTTATCAAACGTCTCATGTTGTTTGATAAATGTGTCTTATCCTTAAACCTAATTCTTTTGTCAAGAAAACGAGTCCAGTTTTCCTACTCCATCCTCCTATTGGAGTAAATTTGTGACCTTTTTTGTGATTTTTTAATAAAGTCTCAATGATAAATGTGGAGTAAATCTCAGTAACATAGCTAACCACATCCACTTTTCCACCCACATTGCAAAACTGGAGTGAGTGGTATAAAAATGCAAAACGGCACAACAAGCGAGCGCAAAAAAACTTGAAAGCCCTATTTTGAGACCGTTTGAAGCCAGAATTCTGGAGTGAAAGCATATTAAACCTGCCGCTTCATATATTATATTAAGTGATGAGTGAAGTAATGAAAATTGGATTTGGTGCTTTTTCTAATTTCACTAAGAAATTTGATTTGTGTCAAATTACTTATTGCTGATTTGGGGGTCCTACCATTGTATATACTATGTATTATGCTATATATTGTTTGTGGCAGTTTGATCTAACAAGGATGTGGAAGGCAAGTGTTAACAAGTAAGAGTGCTAACCACCCCGTTCCTCTTCTCTCTATAGGAGTGGGCTGGTCCTACTTCCTGCCTGGAGGGGGGGTTTCTGTTAAACTACTGTGTGGAGAGGAAGCAAAGTTCAGAGCTCCAGCTCCTGGAAAAGGTTCTTCAAAGAGATCAGCTATATCTAGTGTAACGGAACGCCTAGCACCCCGACCGGGTACCTCCATCGATAGTTGCTCCTAGTGCTTCCAGAGGACTCCAAGCACTCCACTTGACACCGTCAGCACTGCAGACCCCACGAACCCCGAAGCTTGGTGGAGGTCTCGCCATCTCCTACCCACCCTGGACCTACGACAAGGCTCTAGGCTCCAGTGGGTGAACCTCTCCTAAATCCAGAGACAGGAACCAGGAGCAAGCTCTTACAAGAGCTTATACTCAGGGGAGTATTGTGATATAGCAATCCCCAAGAGTGTAGTTATTCCATCCCCCAAACATGAGCCAAGACTTCATGAAGGTATAAAACAGGAACACTTTATTGAGGGCTACCCGCCCGTATTTATGCAGGTCCCCATCTGGTGGACATGCCCCTAGGGGACCAGAAGGAAGACTGTGACACAGGACAGATCCGTAGCACTCAGGATACACAGACACAACACATCCCCACAATGCATCATGGTTTCCTCCTCTCTGCCCTGGAAACACCCAAGGAGCAATTCAATTATCTCTCAGGACAAAGGGAAATCGCCAATACACATGTGGAGACCACAGGACAGAAATCACCACCCAAACACCCAATGTCACACCCCCACAGCAAACACAGACATTTAACATATCCCAGATAGCTCAAGTCTGAGTGCATATCATTAGGTGAATGGCACTCAGAATACACGAATACAATAAAATTAGCTATCTGGGTACCCTCACATAACAAAATACCATTCCAAAGACAGATTTAAGCTGTGTCTGTCTTCTCCTTTAAAGTTAGTATGGGCCATAATCCTGAGGCAAGAGGCTGGTAAACAGGCCTCTCCAAAACCCAGTGGAGAGGTTGGTTTCGCCACATCTAGGACTTAAATGAATCCTTGACAATCAGCATTTCAAGACACTGCTATGAGGTGAAGAACTATGGATAAGACACCCATCCCCACAGAACACTGCAAGGCCACTATGTCTTAGGTGCTTTTATTTTGTGGATTGGCAGGAAGAATTTACTTAAAACCTACATTGTACCAAAAATTCTTTACTTACACCAAATTCCACATATGGCTCCCACTTATCTTTAGAATCTTTTCTGTGGTGTACAAGATCACCTTGAATTGCTTTCTCCATTCCCACCAGAGAAAATACATTTTGTGGCTTTGATCTTCCAGATATGTGTCCCATGGCAGATTGGCCATAGATATAACAGAGAAATTTACTGGTGGGTTGATGCCCAGGGGGCTGCCTAAGGCTTCCTCTCTGCTGCTAGCCGGGTATATACCAAGCTCTTAGCAGTAATTAAAGCTGTGAGAATCAGGTATTCATGTACCCGGCCAGTGGTTCTGATGGGAAGGTAATTTGCGCTATGGTATTGTTGACCTACTTGTGTTTCCTCGCCTTCTCTCAATTTGGACCTATCTACTACATAGGGCTATTTATTTATTTTTTTGCCAGGGTCACTTTAAGCTCCCAGTCCGCCCCTGATTGTAGCCCTTAAAGGGAGCAAAAACAACTCTATGAACGTTTTGTCTGCCCTTCAAATCATCTGCTGTGTGGTTAGCTCATGGAGGGTAGGTCACTAGCTGGCATTGTGGTGGGGCACTGACAGTGTGGTGGAAAATTGGCATTGTGGTTGGGCATTGAGAATGTGGTGGGCACTGGGACTGGCACTATGGAGGGGCATTGACATTGTGGTGGATCATTAGCTGGCACTGTGGTGTGGAACTGTCAGTGTGGTGGGACATTGGCATTGTGGTGGGGCACTGACAGTGTGGTGGGACATTGGCATTATGGTGGAACACTGACAGTGTGGTGGGACATTGGCATTATAGTGGGTCAGTAGCTGGCATTATAGTTGGAAGCAGTGTGGCTTGTTCTGCTATACTGTTTGTGGAGCTCCTTCTCACTACAATGGCAGTTACAGAGCACCAGGCCACTCGGTTGTTTCCATAATCCGGGACACTTGTGCGCTTTGTTCCAACAGCAGGATGCGACAGTGTAGCAGTATAAGGGCTTTTATTTGGAGGACAAGTTCAGGGTGGGTGACAGTCCAGAAATTTGTGGACAGGTACAAAATAAGGCACTTTTATCAAAAGTATATGAAAAAAAAAAGTTTGTGCGTCTTATTTTTTGTTAAGCGATCACTGTGATTATCATCATTTTACAGCTTACAACTAGAGATTAGTGAAGTTACTAAAAATTAGATTCAGCTGCTTCGCCAAATTTCACAAAGAAATTTGCGTTGTGACAAATTACTTTGTTACAAAGCGTGTTTCCTTGTATGTAGCGGTTGTAACAGCGATTGTGCCTACTCCATCATTAAGCCCCTCAGATGCTGCATTCATCACTGATCGCGGCTAGAGATGTCGCGAACATAAAATTTTCAGTTTGCGAACGGCGAACGCGAATTTCCTCAAATGTTCGCGAACGGGCAAACCGCCATAGACTTCAATAGGCAGGCGAATTTTAAAACCCACAGGGACTCTTTCTAGCCACAGTAGTGATGGAAAAGTTGTTTCAAGGGGACTAACACCTGGACTGTGGCATGCCGGAGGGGGATCCATGGCAAAACTCCCATGTAAAATTACATAGTTGACGCAGAGTTGGGTTTTAATCCATAAAGGGCATAAATCACCTAACAATCCTAAATTTTTTTGAACAACGTGGTTTAAAACATCCAGTGTGTGTATACGATCAGGTATGATGTTGTATCGATCAGGTAGTGTAAGGGTTACGCCCGCTTCACAGACATTGACAGACCAAACTCCCCTTTTAATGCACCGCAAACAGTCCATTTGCCCAACCGCAAACTCCCCATTTGCACAAGGTTGGATACCAAGCTAGCCATGTCCCGTTGATGTCATTGAAGGTTTCTTCCTCCACCCAGCCACGTACAACACCAAGGGTCCCCGAAAGGTGAATTGAATAGATTTTTCGAACGGGGAGATGGTTAAAAAAACGCTGGCTCCCTCCCCTTTGTTTGAATCCACGGTCACTGCGTCTGCGCCGTGCAATTTACTCTTACACGCGATATGAGTGTTATTTTCTGTAGTTCTCTTCTCATCAGTTTAATCCCTGTTACGTCCCCAATCTGGGGTCCATTTATTGAATAGATTTTTTGAACGGGGAGATGGTTAAAAAAAACGCTGGCTCCCTCCCCTTTGTTTTAATCCACGGTCACTGTTACGTCCCCTATCAGGACGTGTATTGAATGGATTTTAGACAACCGCAAACAGTTGTCAAAAGTTGACAAACACCTTGCAGAAATTTATCTGTGTGCGTCCTTGTTACTTCCAATTTGGGGCACTGCGCGTGCGCCGTTCAATGTACTCTGCCACACGGTATGAGTGGTGTATTAACTTGTACTATTCTTATCAGTTTAATCCCTGTTACATCCCCTATCCGGGGACTTGTGTTGAATTGATTTTAGAAACCGGGAGATGGAAAAAGCAGCTTGGTCGGTCCTCTTACTCCCAAGTTGGGGCACTGCGCGTGCACAGAGCAATGTGCTGTGACACCCTATATGAGTGGTGTCTTAACTAGTACTATTCCTATCAGTTTAATCCCTGTTACGTCCCCTATCCGGGGACGTGTGTCGAATTGATTAACCATTGTCGAATTAACGAACCATTACGACATCCTAAAAATAATTTCGTTCTGAGCTCTGTACTTGCTTTGTATTGGAATTGATGGGGATTTTTTAAATTGTCTGCATTATTTCTAATAAACTATTAAGAGACTTTATTATGATTTTTTTATTTTATGTATTAAAAACCCATACAACTTAAAAAAAATAAATAAAAAATAATGTTTTTTCTATGAAAAATTATCCTCCATCAACAACACATCTGTAAAGCGTCCTGTCCTTGCCGCCGTGGTCGTGGTAGGAGGAGGATTACTTTCACCTCTTCCCCAGTTAGATTCCCGTTGTGCTGTGTAAAGCATATTTTTTAGTTTGGTTTTGAACTGCTGCATCCTTTCCGACTTTTGTTAATTTGATAACATTTCCGCCACTTTCTGCTTATACCGGGGGTCTAGTAGCGTGGCCACCCAGTACAGGTCGTTCTCCTTCATCCTTTTTATACGAGGGTCCCTCAACAGACATGACAGCATGAAAGACCCCATTTGCACAAGGTTGGATGCCGAGCTACTCATTTCCCGTTCCTCGTCCTCAGTGATGTCATTGACGGTCTGTTCTTCCCCCCAGCCACGTACAACACCACGGGTCCCAGATAGGTGACAACAACGAGCACCCTGGGATGCCTGCTGTGGTTGGTCTTCCTTCTCCTCAAAACCACATTCCTCCTCTGACTCCTCTTCCTCATACTCCTCTTCCAGCGTTGCCGCAGGTCCGGCAAGCGATGATGACAAGGCTGTTTCTGGTGGTGATGGTGACCACAACTCTTTCTCTTCCTCTTCACGCTCATCTAAAGCCTGATCCAGCACTCTTCGCAGGGCACGCTCCAGGAAGAAAACAAATGGGATTATGTCGCTGATGGTGCCTTCGGTGCGACTGACTAGGTTTGTCACCTCCTCAAAAGGACGCATGAGCCTACAGGCATTGCACATGAGCGTCTAGTAACGTGGCAAAAAAATTTCCAGCTCCGCAGAGGCTGTCCTAGCACCCCGGTCATACAAATACTCGTTGACGGCTTTTTCTTGTTGAAGCAGGCGGTCCAACATTAGGAGTGTTGAATTCCAACGTGTCGGGCTGTTGCAAATCAAGCGCCTCACTGGCATGTTGTTTCGCCGCTGGATATCTGAAAAGTGCGCCATGGCCGTGTAGGAACGCCTGAAATGGCCACACACCTTCATGGCCTGCTTGAGGACGTCCTGTATGCCTGGGTACTTAGACACAAAGCGTTGTACGATGAGATTCAACACATGTGCCATGCACGGCACATGTGACAACTTGACCAAATTCAATGCCGCCAACAAATTGCTTCCATTGTCACACACCACTTTGCCGATCTCCAGTTGGTGCGGGGTCAGCCACTGATCCACCTGTGCGTTCAGGGTGGACAGGAGTGCTGGTCCGATGTGGCTCTCTGCTTTCAGGCAAGTAAACCCCAAGACAGTGTGACACTGTCGTATCCGGGATGTGGAATAGCCCCTGCGGAGCTGGGGGGATTCAGTTGATGTGCAGCCAGACGCCGCAGCAGAAGAGGACTCAGCCGAGGAGGTTATCAAAGAGGATGGAGTAGGAGGAGTAGAGGAGGTGGCAGTAGGCTTGCCTGCAAGTCGTGGCGGTGTCACCAACTCCGCTGAAGAGCCACGCATTCCATGCTTGTCAGCCGTCAGCAGGTTGACCCAATGCGCAGTGTACGTGATATACCTGCCCTGACCGTGCTTTGCAGACCAGGTATCAGTGGTCAGATGGACCCTTGCCCCAACACTGTATGCCAGAGATGCCATGACTTCATTTTCAATAACAGAGTAGAGGTTTGGGATTGCATTTTTTTTTTTTTATTTCGTCCGGGTACCTTCCACTGTGGTGTCCCAATAGCGGCAAATTTTTTTAAGGCCTCAGACTCCACCAGCTGGTATGGTAAAAGCTGGCGGGCTAAGAGTTCCGTCAAGCCAGCTGTCAGACACCGGGCAAGGGGGTGACTCTGTGACATTGGCTTCTTACGCTCAAACATTTCCTTGACAGACACCTGACTGTGGGCAGATGAGATGGAACTGCTAAAGGTGAGAGGCGGAGTGGCGGATGGTTGAGAGGGGGCAAGGAGGACAGCAGTGGTTGACGTGGCTGAAGATGCTGGACCAGGAGGAGGATGGTGGCTTTGAGTTTGTATGCTGCTTGTACTCATGTGTTGATCCCATTGGCGTTTGTGATGTGAGATCATGTGCCTTCGCAAAGCAGTTATACCGAGGTGGGTGTTGGACTTCCCACAACTCAGTTTCTTTTGGCACAGGTTGCAAATGGCATTGCTGTTATCAGAGGCAGACACACAAAAAAAATGCCACACTGCTGAGCTTTGCAATGACGGCATTCTGGTGGTGGCAACAGCATGCGTTGATTGGCGTGCTGTCTGGCTGACCCCGGGTGCCGATACATGCTGTCTGACTGTGCCACTAGCTCCTTGCGACGACCTCCCCCTGCTTCCAACTCGTCTCCTCCTTCTCTCTGTCTCCCCTTCTGAACTTTCCCCCTCTTCTTCTTCTCTTCGAGCAGGCACCCACGTGGCATCCACGGACACATCGTCATCATCAACCACTTCACTTGTATCTGACACCTCAGCAAAGGAAGCAGCAGCGGGTACAACATCATCATCATCATCGCACTGTACGTCCATGTGTGTATTCCTGCCTGACTGAGACATATCCCTGTTATCTACATCCTCTGGCAATAATGGTTGCGCATCACTAATTTCATCCAACTGATGTGTAAATAACTCCTCTGACGGATCAAGTGAAGCGGCTGTGGTGGCTGTGGTGGTAGTGGTGGTGGTGGCGGCGGGCGGGAGAGTGGTAACTTGAGAGCAGGTGACCGAAGCTGAGCTGGAGGAGGATGGTGCGTCAAGGTTCTTAGCGGAAGCTGTTGAAGATTGGGTGTCCTGTGTAAGCCAGTCAACTATGTCCTCAGAATTTTTCGGGTTCAGGGTACGTGGCCTCTGAACACGGCATTATTCCAGGGCCAGTGGAAATCACAGCACCACGACCACGACGGCCCCTGCGGGGTGGCCTGCCTCTGCCTGTCATTTTTTTTTAGATAAGTGGTACTATGCGTGCAAGGTACTGTGCCACCCTATATAAGTGGTGGGCAGTGGGCACAGTACAGTCTGTGTGGACCTGACACTCACTGGCTTGCAACTGCGATTATATCACAGAGAAAAAATAAATTGACTTTAGTTTTATCTGCAAGGTATTGTGACACCCTGTAACGGTATGAGTGGTAGCCTGGCCAGTGGCCACAGTACAGTCTGTGTGGGCCAGACACTCACTGGCTTGCAACTGCGATTATATTTATTACAGAGAAAAAATAAATTGACTTTAGTTTTATCTGCAAGGTATTGTGACACCTTGTAACGGTATGAGTGGTGGCCTGGCCAGTGGCCACAGTACAGTCTGTGGGCCAGACACTCACTGGCTTTCAACTGCGATTATATTTATTACAGAGAAAAAAATAAATTGACTTTAGTTTTATCTGCAAGGTATTGTGACACCCTGTAACGGTATGAGTGGTGGCCTGGCCAGTGGCCACAGTACAGTCTGTGTGGGCCAGACACTCACTGGCTTGCAACTGCGATTATATCACAGAGAAAAAATAAATTGACATTAGTTTTATTTGCAAGGTATTGTGACACCCGGTAACGGTATGAGTGGTGGCCTGGCCAGTGGCCACAGTACAGTCTGTGGGCCAAACACACATTGGCTTGCAACTGCGATTATATTTATTACAGAGAAAAAATAAATTGACTTTAGTTTTATCTGCAAGGTATTGTGACCCCCTGTATGAATGGTGAGCCCACAGTACAGTCTGTGGGCCTACAGCCTTTCACACACGGGCAGGCAACTGCAATATATATATATATATATATATATATATACAGTACAGACCAAAAGTTTGGACACACCTTTTCATTCAAAGAGTTTTCTTTATTTTCATGACTATGAAAATTGTAGATTCACACTGAAGGCATCAAAACTATGAATTAACACATGTGGAATTATATACATAACAAACAAGTGTGAAACAACTGAAAATATGTCATATTCTAGGTTCTTCAAGGTAGCCACCTTTTGCTTTGATTACTGCTTTGCACACTCTTGGCATTCTCTTGATGAGCTTCAAGAGGTAGTCCCCTGAAATGGTTTTCACTTCACAGGTGTGCCCTGTCAGGTTTAATAAGTGGGATTTCTTGCCTTATAAATGGGGTTGGGACCATCAGTTGCGTTGAGGGGAAGTCAGGTGGATACACAGCTGATAGTCCTACTGAATAGACTGTTAGAATTTGTATTATGGCAAGAAAAAGCAGCTAAGTAAAGAAAAACGAGTGGCCATTATTACTTTAAGAAATGAAGGTCAGTCAGTCAGCTGAAAAATTGGGAAAACTTTGAAAGTAAGGACTATTTGACCATGAAGGAGAGTGATGGGGTGCTGCGCCAGATGACCTGGCCTCCACAGTCACCGGACCTGAACCCAATCGAGATGGTTTGGGGTGAGCTGGACCGCAGAGTGAAGGCAAAAGGGCCAACAAGTGCTAAGCATCTCTGGGAACTCCTTCAAGACTGTTGGAAGACCATTTCAGGGGACTACCTCTTGAAGCTCATCAAGAGAATGCCAAGAGTGTGCAAAGCAGTAATGAAAGCAAAAGGTGGCTACTTTGAAGAACCTAGAATATGGCATATTTTCAGTTGTTTCACACTTGTTTGTTATGTATATAATTCCACATGTGTTAATTCATAGTTTTGATGCCTTCATAGTCATGAAAATAAAGAAATCTCTTTGAATGAGAAGGTGTGTCCAAACTTTTGGTCTGTACTGTATATATATATAAAAAAAAAAGCAGACTGATGTACCAGCCCTAAAAAGGGCTTTTTGGGGTGCTGTCAGGACACTGTCCTTACAGCAGATGAGACTGTGGACACACAACACTGCCCTAGCTAACACTTTTCCTATTAAATCAGCAGTAGCAGCACTGTCCCTCCTCTCACTAAGAATGCAGCTTCCGAATGAATCTAAAATGGATGCTGTCCAGGAGGTGGGAGGGTCTGGGAGGGAGGGTCTGCTGCTGATTGGCTGGAATGTGTCTGCTGACCGTGAGGTACAGGGTCAAAGTTTGCTCAATGATGATGTATAGGGGGCGGACCGAACATCGCATATGTTCGCCCGCCGCGGCGAACGCAAACAAGCCATGTTCGCCGTGAACTGTTCGCCGGCGAATAGTTCGGGACATCACTAATCGCGGCATCTAAGGCTATTTTTTAGGCTTTTAAATACTCACCCTATTCATTTGATTGTGTAGAGGCCGTCACAGCCATCTTGATTGAAGACATCGGGTGAGATGACGTCAATGACCATCAAATTAAAACAAATTCACTTTGATCTGAATTTCAGGGAAAATTTGATTTCTAATAATGCCAAATATCCTCGCGCTTCGTGGTAACGAATCAACTTTTCATAAAATGGTGGTAAAAAAACCATACACATCATTATTTGTTAACGGAGTGGCCATTGCTGCCATCTTGAGTGAAGAAAACGCGTAACATTTTGCGCGCTGCCGTGTGACAAAAACACGTGATCACGCTGGGCATACACGGCGACATTATTTCATGCATTTTTCCAATCAGGATGGCCATGATGTCCTTTCCGCAAGTAAATAGATGAGACGAGTATGAATTTTTTTAAACCCCTGATTAACCCTTGAAAGGCCTTAATGTGACTGTCGCTGTTCCCCATCATTGTGCCTGCTACATACAATGAAGTGTGATTTGTGACAAAAGTATTTACATAGTAACATAGTAACATAGTACATAAGGCCGAAAAAAGACATTTGTCCATCCAGTTCGGCCTGTTATCCTGCAAGTTGATCCAGAGGAAGGCAAAAAAAAAAAAAACCCTGTGAGGTTCCTTCCCGACTCCAATCAGGCAATCAGAATAACTCCCTGGATCAACGACCCCTCTCTAGTAGCTATAGCCTGTAATATTATTAAGCTCCAGAAATATGTCCAGGCCCCTCTTGAATTCCTTTATTGTACTCACCATCACCACCTCCTCAGGCAGAGAGTTCCATAGTCTCACTGCTCTTACCGTAAAGAATCCTCTTCTATGTTTGTGCACAAACCTTCTTTCCTCCAGACGCAGAGGATGTCCCCTTGTCACAGTCACAGTCCTGGGGATAAATAGCTGATGGGATAGATCTCTGTACTGACCCCTGATATATTTATACATATTAATTAGATCTCCCCTCAGTCGTCTTTTTTCTAAAGTGAATAACCCTAATTTTGATAATCTTTCAGGGTACTGTAGTTGCCCCATTCCAGTTATTACTTTAGTTGCCCTCCTCTGAACCCTCTCCAGCTCTGCTATGTCTGCCTTGTTTACAGGAGCCCAGAACTGTACACAGTACTCCATGTGTGGTCTGACTAGCGATTTGTAAAGTGGTAGGACTATGTTCTTATCACGGGAATCTATGCCCCTTCTGATGCAACCCATTATCTTGTTGGCCTTGGCAGCAGCTGCCTGACACTGGTTTTTGCAGCTTAGTTTGCTGTTTATTAAAATTCCTAGATCCTTTTCCAAGTCAGTGTTACCGAGTGTTTTACCATTTAGTATGTACGGGTGACTTGCATTTTTCCTTCCCATGTGCATAACTTTACATTTATCAGTGTTAAACCTCATCTGCCACTTATCTGCCCAAGCATCCAATCTATCCAGATCCCTCTGTAGTAGTATACGGTCCTCTTCAGTGTAAATTACTTTACACAGTTTAGTGTCATCTGCGAAAATTGATACTTTACTATGCAAGCCTTCTACAAGATCATTAATAAATATATTGAAGAGAATAGGGCCCAATACTGACCCCTGAGGTACCCCACTAGTGACAGTGACCCAATCTGAGTGTGTACCGTTAATAACCACCCTCTGTTTTCTATCACTCAGCCAGTTACTTACCCACATACAGATGTTTTCTCCCAGTCCGAGCATTCTCATTTTATATACTAACCTTTTATGTGGTACAGTGTCAAATGCTTTGGAGAAGTCCAGATATACGACATCCATTGATTCGCCGCTGTCAAGTCTAGAACTTACCTCCTCATAGAAACTGATTAAATTAGTCTGACATGACCGATCCCTCACAAAGCCATGCTGATATGGCGTTATTTGCTTATTTCCGTTGAGATGCTCTAATATAGCATCTCTCAGAAAACCTTCAAACAGTTTACCCACAACAGATGTTAAACTTACCGGCCTATAGTTTCCAGGCTCTGTTTTTGGCCCCTTTTTGAATATTGGCACCACATATGCCATGCGCCAATCCTGTGGGACATTCCCTGTCAGTATAGAGTCTGCAAATATCAGAAATAAGGGTCTGGCTATGACATTACTTAATTCCTTTAGGATACGGGGGTGTATGTCATCCGTTCCTGGCGATTTGTCTATTTTAATCTTTTTAAGTCGCTGATGTACTTCTTCCTGGGTCAGACAGGACACTTTTAATGGGGAATTTATTTTTGCATTCTGCATGTCATCTGACAATTTATTTTCCTCAGTGAATACATTGGAGAAAAAAATATTTAACAGCTTTGCTTTCTCCTCGTCGCTCTCTGCGACTTCCCCCTCATTACTCTTTAAAGGGCCGACACCTTCAGATTTATACTTTTTAACATTTATATAATTGAAGAACATTTTAGGGTTAGTTTTACTCTCTTTGGCAATTAACCTCTCGATCTCTAGTTTGGCCGCTTTTATTTGTTTTTTACATGTTCTATTTTTTTCCTTATAGTTTTTCAGTGCTTCCGTGCTACCCTCCTGTTTTAGTGTTTTATATGCTTTCTTTTTGTCATTTATTGCTTTCTTTACAGTTCTATTTATCCACATTGGTTTCTTTTTGTTCCTTAACCTTTTATTACCATACGGTATGTACCTCTCACAATGAGATTTTAGGATGTTTTTAAAGATATCCCATTTTGTGGATGTATTTTTGAGGACTTTGTCCCAGTTAGTTTGGCCTATGGCCTCTCTTAGTTGGCTAAATTTAGCTTTTTTGAAGTTTGGTATTTTTGTTCCTCCCTGTAGAAATGCTCTTTTGATAATTGGAAGGTTATTACTTTATGGTCACTATTTCCCAGGTGTCCCCCAACCTGCACGTCTGTTGTTCTGTCGGGCCTATTGGTTAATACTAAGTCCAGTATGGCCGTCCCTCTAGTCGGGTCCTGAACCAGTTGGGAGAGGTAATTGTCTTTGGTTATTGCCAAGAACCTGTTTCCCTTATGAGATATACAAGTTTCAGTTTCCCAGTCTATATCTGGGTAGTTGAAGTCCCCCATAATAACCACCTCATTATGATTTGCCGTCTCGTCTATCTCGTTTAGTAGTAGATTTTCTGTGGACTCTGGTATATTAGGTGGTTTATAGTAAACTCCTATTAGTAATTTATTGTTGTTTTTAGCTCCATGTATCTCTACCCACAGTGACTCCACATGTTCATGTCCCTCACTTATATCTTCACGGAGTGTGGGCTTTAGACCGGACTTTACATAAAGGCAGACCCCTCCCCCTCTCCGGTTTTGACGATCCTTTCTAAACAGACTGTAACCTTGTACATTAACCGCCCAGTCATAGCTATCATCCAGCCATGTCTCAGTTATTCCCACTATGTCATAGTCCTCCTCACACATCACTAATTCCAGTTCACCAGTTTTATTAGTCAGGCTTCTGGCATTAGTATACATACATTTGAGAGGTTTATGTATATTTTTTACCCTACACCTTTCCTTCTGAACTGTTCTAGTCCCTCCTTCCATTCCTCCCCCAGTCCCACTACCTTGCCCCCGGTCTCTATCTGCACTATCTTCCCCTCCTATAACGTAATTACCCTTCCCCCTATTTAATCACAAATTGAATTTCTTTGTGAACTTCTCTCATCTCTAGTCTCAGCACTCACACCCCCACTGATAAAAACCTTTGACATGTCACCAGGGCCGTTTCTTGGATGGGGCTGGCCGGGTGGCCGCAGCGAGGAGGTTCCTTGGCCGGTGTAGCGACTGCCACAAACTGTAATGGCATGCAGGACAGCGGCAGCCTTCTCTCACCTCCCGGCAGCACCCTTGCCTGTGTCACAACTTGCACGCTTCTCCTGAATGGGAGATATGGGATTTGAACCCCCAACCTTCTGTATCAGAGGCAAAGCACTTACCCACACAGCTATAGCCACTGACTGAAAAAATATGAGACTTCAACTGTAGACTCTGTTATAGCTGTTATAGCCAGTGTATATCTATACACATAACAGCTTCCCCAGCACACTCAGCTCTACTATATCTCTATATATGACAGCTACCCCAGCACACCCAGCTCTGCTACATCTATACACATGACAGCTGCCCCTGCACACTCAGCTCTGCTATATCTATATATCTATAAGTATTACTATACAGTAGATAGATATATAGAGATATAGCAGAGCTGAGTGTCCTGGGGCAGCTGTCATGTGTATAGATGTAGTAGAGCTGGGTGTGCTGGGGCAGCTATCATATATAGAGATATAGCAAAGCTGAGTGCGTTGGGGAAGCTGTCATATGTATGGATGTAGCAGAGCTGGGTGTGCTGGGCAGCTTTCATATATAGAGATATAGCAGAGCTGAGTGCGCTGGGGCAGCTGTCATGTGTATAGATGTAGCAGAGCTGGGTGTGCTGGGGCAGATTTCATATATAGAGATATAGCAGAGATGAGTGCGCTGGGCAGCAGTCATGTGTATGGATGTACACTGGATATCAAAGGTATAAACGAGTATACAGTACAAGTCTCATATTTTTTCTGCCAGTGGCTATTCAGCTCTTATAGCTGTGTGGTTAAGTGCCTTGCCTCTGATACAGAAGGTTGTGGGTTTGAATCCCAGCAGAAACTTTTCTGAAATACACAAGCACTGACTCCATATATGGACATACAGCACAGGACACAGGAAGAGGCTGCATCGCATCGCTGACATGGAGTAAGTATGTGTTTTTTTTTTTTTAAATACTCGACTGTTACTGCCACATGGGGGGAGCGGGAGGCACTATGATGCTGGCACATGGGGGGAAGGAGAGAGGCACTTGATACTGGCACATTGGGGGGGGAGATGGCACTATGATACTGGCACATTGGGGGGGCGAGATGGCACTATGATACTGGCACATTGGGGGGAGCGAGATGGCACTATGATACTGGGACATCGGGAGGAGAGAGACACTTGATACTAGCACATTGAGGGGAGAGATGGCACTATGATACTGGGACATGTGGGGGAGAGGAGAGAGGCACTTGATACTGGCACATTGGGGGGGTTTGGCACTTGATATTGGCACATGGGGGAGTGGGAAGGAGAGAGGCACTTGATACTGGCACATGGGGGGTGGGAAGGAGAGAGGCACTTGATACTGGCACATTGGGGGGACGTGGCACTATGATACTGGCACATTGGGGGGAGAGATGGCACTATGATACTGGGACATGATGGGGGGGCATCTATGGGGACACTTACTGGCACATTATTGGGGGGCATTATGGGGGTCCCTTTTTATTGGCACATTATTGGGGGCACTATGGGGGCATCTACTGAGGCCACAAAGAAGGGGTATTTTATACGGGGGGCTCTGTGTGGTACTAGTATTATCAGGGGTATTATCTGATTCTGCAGTATAGTATTGGGGGGCACAGCAGCACAGTATTGGGGGTAGTAGGATGGTTTAAAAGATGCGATAATGATGGAAAAGTAGTAAACTAAGATTTTTTTTATCAAACTGCTGTACAGACGAAAAGTGGCTGAAAACTGATGGTCTGATCTGAAGGTCTGAAAGGAGAAGATGAGGAAAGAGAACATCTATATCAAAGAGACGTCAATGGATGTAAGAGGTATGGGGCGCTGTATTACCCTGGATGTTAGAAGTATGTGCGCTGTATTACCCTGGATGTAAGAGGTATGGGGCACTGTATTACCCTGGATGTAAGAGGTATGGGGTGCTGTATTACCATGGATGTATAAGGTATGAGGCGCTGTATTACCCTGGATGTATAAGGTATGAGGCGCTGTATTACCCTGGATGTAAGAGGTATGTGCGCTGTATTACCCTGGATGTAAGAGGTATGGGGCGCTGTATTACCCTGGATGTAAGAGGTATGGGGTGCTGTATTACCATGGATGTATAAGGTATGAGGCGCTGTATTACCCTGGATGTATAAGGTATGAGGCGCTGTATTACCCTGGATGTAAGAGGTATGGGGTGCTGTATTACCCTGGATGTAAGAGGTATGGGGGCTGTATTACCCTGGATGTAAGGGGTATGTGCGCTGTATTACCCGGGATGTAAGAGGTATGAGGCGCTGTATTACCCTGTATGTAAGAGGTATGGGGCGCTGTATAACCCTGTATGTAAGAGGTATGTGCGCTGTATTACCCTGTATGTAAGAGGTATGGGGCGCTGTATTACACTGTATGTAAGAGGTATGGGGCTCTGTATTACCCTGGATGTAAGAGGTATGGGGCACTGTATTACCCTGGATGTAAGAGGTATGGGGTGCTGTATTACCATGGATGTATAAGGTATGAAGCGCTGTATTACCCTGGATGTATAAGGTATGAGGCGCTGTATTACCCTGGATGTAAGAGGTATGTGCGCTGTATTACCCTGGATGTAAGAGGTATGGGATGCTGTATTACCCTGGATGTAAGAGGTATGGGCGCTGTATTACCCTGGATGTAAGGGGTATGTGCGCTGTATTACCCTGGATGTAAGAGGTATGAGGCGCTGTATTACCCTGTATGTAAGAGGTATGGGGCGCTGTATAACCCTGTATGTAAGAGGTATGTGCGCTGTATTACCCTGTATGTAAGAGGTATGGGGCGCTGTATTACCCTGTATGTAAGAGGTATGGGGCTCTGTATTACCCTGTATGTAAGAGGTATGGGGCACTGTATTACCCTGTATGTAAGAGGTATGTGCGCTGTATTACCCTGTATGTAAGAGGTATGTGCGCTGTATTGCCCTGGATGTAAGAGGTATGTGCGCTGTATTGCCCTGGATGTAAGAGGTATGAGGCGCTGTATTACCCTGTATGTAAGAGGTATGGGGTGCTGTATTACCCTGTATGTAAGAGGAATGTGCGCTGTATTACCCTGTATGTAAGAGGTATGGGGCGCTGTATTACCCTGTATGTAAGAGGTATGTGCGCTGTATTACCCTGTATGTAAGAGGTATGTGCGCTGTATTACCCTGTATGTAAGAGGTATGTGCGCTGTATTACCCTGGATGTAAGAGATATGTGCGCTGTATTACCCTCGATGTAAGAGGTATGTGCGCTGTATTACCCTGTATGTAAGAGGTATGTGTGCTGTATTACCCTGTATGTAAGAGGTATGTGTGCTGTATTACCCTGTATGTAAGAGGTATGTGCGCTGTATTACCCTGGATGTAAGAGGGAGGTGCGCTATATTACCCTGTATGTAAGAGGTATGTGCGCTGTATTACCCTGTATGTAAGAGGTATGTGCGCTGTATTACCCTGTATGTAAGAGGTATGTGCGCTGTATTACCCTGTATGTAAGAGGTATGTGCGCTGTATTACCCTGTATGTAAGAGGTATGTGCGCTGTATTACCCTGGATGTAAGAGGTATGTGTGCTGTATTACCCTGGATGTAAGAGGTATGTGTGCTGTATTACCCTGGATGTAAGAGGTATGTGCGCTGTATTACCCTGTATTTCCAAAATGTTTCAAATCCAAATCCGAATACTTTGTTAAAAAAGGACTCTTTATTTTTTCATATTAAAAGAATATTGAGTTTGGATCACTTTGTTTCTTACACCGTTCACACAATTCTTATGTACAGGATTCGAGATTCAAGAGATTCGAGAACCTTTTTGGATTCGAAAAAAATTCGTCCCACCTCTACTTTAAAGTAAAGTTCTTTGATTATTCTTAGTTCTGACCCAATTGGATGGGATAATGGTCTACTGCAGTGTTTCTCTACCAGGATGCCTCCAGCTGTTGCAAAACTACATTTCTCAACACGCCCTGACAGCCAAACGCTGTCTGGGCATGCTGAGAGTTGTAGTTTTGCAACAGCTGGAGGCATCCTGGTAGGGAAAAGCTGGTCTACTGTGATAATAGGAACAATGGGGGTTCTACAAAAGAGCTATTGTGGGGCTCTTATTCCTGTTTACACATGTGTTTTTAAATGAATGTTTCCCCTTTTATAAACAAGTAAATAATGAGGCAATGCTGTGGGGCTGGTATGCAACTTTTTCCAGGGCTGGTTTTTATCCCCAGTCCGGCCCTGTATGGAACGTCTTAGCAGGAGGCAGCATTTCACCAACATGGTGGAGCAGTATGTGTGCACACACCTACACGTACTGAATGACGGGTCTGCCCCCTTCAACTTCTGGGTCTCCAAATTGGGCACATGGCCTGAGCTTGCCCTTTACGCCTTGGAGGTGCTGGCCTGCCCTGCAGCCAGTGTATTATCTGAAGGTGTGTTTAGCACGGCAGGGGGCGTCATCACAGACAAGCGCAGCCGCCTGTCCACAGCCAATGTGGACAAGCTCCCGTTCATTAAAATGAACCAGGCATGGATCCCTCAGGACTTGTCCGTACCTTGTGCAGAATAGACATGTATACCGGCACTAAGCAGCCATTGTAATACTGCAGCGCAATTACTCATGTTTGTATTTTGGATATTTCACACTCTTTTGGAGTGTACCTTAATTTTACAAAATTAATTTAAATTAAAACCAAAAACCTGTGTTGGCTACTATCATCCTCCTCCACCGCCGCTTCCACCTACTCCGCTACTTCCACCACCTCCTCAAACTCCTACTCCATATAGAACTCCACCTCATAAATACATATTTTTTTTTGTACATGTTTTATTTATCATTTACATTTTCTGGTGAAATTCACTAATTTTTGGGTGTATAGTACCACTGCTATACCTAGTAGGCCGGTTAAAAAAAATAAAAAAATTGTCATTAACATTTTCTGGTGAAATTAACCAATTTTGGGTGTATCGTACCACTGCTATACCTAGTAGGCCGGTTAAAAAAAAAATTGTCATTAACATTTTCTGGTGAAATTAACCAATTTTTGGGTGTATAGTACCACTGCTATACTTAGTGGACTGTTAAAAAAATAAAAATAAAAATGGTCATTTACATTTTCGGGTGAAATTCACCAATTTTTGGGTGTATAGTACCACTGCTATACCCAGTAGACAAATCAAACAAACAAAAAAATTGTCAGTTATATATTCTGGTGAAATTCACAAATTTTTGGGTGTGATGTACCACTCCGATTCCTAGTAGACCGAAAATAAAAATTGTCAGTCCCATTTTTTGGTGAAATTCACCAATTTTTGGGTGTAATATACCCCTCCTCTACCTAGTTGACAGCTTAATAAATTTCAATAATTTTTCTGTTACATTCTTGGGTTGACATTATACAATTTTAGAAGCGAATAAACACCTGCTGTGCATAGGTGACAGGGAATAAAATTTTATTTATTCAGTAATTAATGCGCATCACATCCTTACATTCAATGCTTAAACTTTAAAAAGTTGTCCCACTTTTCCGCTTTAATAATTTCTCCCATATTTCAACTCTATAATTTTAAATGTGAAAAAATGAATCCTCCCTTGGATGTGGTCTCTCTTTCTCACGCTCCCTCTCTGGCCTGGAACCCTGATTCCCCACCACCCGTGATCACCATGGTGGGTGCATAAAAGAACGACAAAAGTTGATAGAGCAGATATCAAATTGGATCGTGAACATCACGGGGACGTGCGACATGGTGGGGCAGTATGTGTGCACACGCCTACACGAACTGACTGACAGAGGTCAGCCCCTGCAACTTCTGAGTCTCCAATTTGGGCACATGGCCTGAGCTTGCCCTTTACCCCTTGGAGGTGCTGGCCTGCCCTGCAGCCAGTGTATTGTCTGAACTTGTGTTTAGCACGACTGGAGGGGGTTATCACAGCTTATATTTCCCAATGTTTTGGGGTGTACCCTAATTTTAAAAATAAAATTTAAAACCAAAAAGCAGTGTAGGCTACCTCCTCCTCTTCTACCGCCGCTTCCACCTACACCGCCACATCCACTGCCTCCTCAACCTCCTACTCCATATGGACCTGGTCCTCCTAGATCAAGATTATATATTTTTTATTTTTACGTATTTTATGTTATTTTAAGTCATTTCCCTATCAATAATTGTTTGCAGAGCACTTGCCATGCTCTTAACCACATTTTGACACCATTTGCAGCCCTCTAGCCCCTTCCATGACATTTTTACAGCCATTTTAGTGCTCAAAAGTTCGGGTCCCCATTGACTTCAATGGGGTTCGGGGTCAAGTTCGGGTCCCGAAATCGAACTTTTTTCCGAAGTTCGGCCGAACCCGTTGAACCCGAACATCCAGGTGTCCGCTCAACTCTATAAGCCAACCAATAGTTGGTATATAGCTAGAGAAAAGTGTCTATACCCACGTGTCTGTCCCTCCACCAGATTTATCATCCAGCCTGAGAGCCTCTGATAAGTCATGTGCAGGTCTAGATAGCGGGTCTAAGCTTACGCCATCTGTAGGATTAGTACATCTTCTCCTTTATTGTCCAACAACCAATACTTCTCCAGTTGATGTAACTTGTTCCCCTATACTTCTAATTACCTCATTATCTCCTTCCATGCCACTGCTCATGCTCAGTGTACTCCGGGTACTGGATCGGTTACTTGCACTACCTAGTTTGCATAAAATTATTAAAGACAATAAGAAAGAAAGAAAAGGTATGGACATAGTCGTAAACAAACATTGTATTGCTATTTGTGTGATTTAGGCCGAATGCACACGGCTGTGAGCGGTCCGTGGTATCCCGGCCTGGCATCCTGCTGCCCCTCTCTGTGGGGGCACAGAGAGGGAATAAATACTGTGAGTGGGCACATTGAGGGCGTAACTACTGTGAAGGGGAAACAGAGAGGGCATAACTACTGTGAAGGGGCACAGAGGGCATAACTACTGTGATGGGGGCACAATGTGGGCATGACTACTGTGAGCGGGCACTATGAGGGCATAACTACTGTGAAGGGGCACAGAGGGCATAACTACTGTGATGGGGGCACAATGTGGGCATGACTACTGTGAGGGGGCACTATGAGGGCATAACTACTGTGAAGCGGCACAGAGATTGTATAACTACGGTGATGGGGCACCATGTGGGCATAACTACTGTGATGGGGCACAATATGGTCATAACTACTGTGAGGTGGCACAATCTGGGCATAACTACTGTGAAGCGGCACAATGTAGGCATAATTACTGTGAAGGGGGTACAATGAGGGCATTACAACTGTGAGGGGGGCACAATGAGGGCAAAATCACTGTGAGAGGGCATTACAACTATTTTGAGGTGGCACAATGTTTTAAAGTATGGGAGGTGCCAAAGAAAGTAGCTGCCCCGGGTACCAAACACCCTAGGCACGTCACTGCTTGTCCTTACATACCAGCTCCTTCCTCCCCCTGACATTAGCAGTGACATTAGCTGGTGTAGTCATCTGCTCTTTCTCCATTTGTTTTGCAACAGCACCATCTAGTGACCAGATCTCACCACTACAGTCCACTAACAAATTGGTTTTCTGAGCTTTTTATACTGATGACCTATCCTCAGGATAGGCCATCAGTATCTGTTCGATGGGGTTCCGAAAGTCAGGACCCTTGCCGATCAGCTGTTCGAGAAGGCAGTGGCACTCCTTTAAGCGCCGCAACCTTTTCCAGCTTTTTCTAGGCCAGTTCATTTGTTATGTAGCCTAGGTACAGCTCAGCCCCATAGAAGTGAATGGGATTGAGCTGCGATACCAAGCACCAGGGGCCGCTGGGCCGTCTTTAACAAATATATATTTCTTTTATTCCTCAGGGCCGCACCGCCGATCAGCGGTGGCGGCGGACAGTAGGAGATGAGCGCTTCCATTGTGGAAGAGCTCATCTTCATATTAATCTGTATCGCCGCCCTCAGGACAGCGATACAGATGCCTGTGCTGTGGCAGGGCAGGGAGAGGAGTGTCCCTCCCCTGTTCTTCTGATAGGCCGCAGGCACTAATGCCTGCAGCCTATAAGAAGCCGGCTCAGGTGGCGCGATGACGTCATTATCATCGCGCCGCCTGAGCCGGGCAGCACACAGCGGGAGACACAGGCCGGAAGAGGCCTGCATAGCATCGCTGCTGATGGAGGTAAGTATTAGTGTTTTTGTTTTTTTTTCTTTGCGGGGGGGGAGCTGGCATTTCTTACAGCCTCATTTTTTTGGGGGTGGCATTCTGGGGCATTTATTTCTTGCCCATTTTGGGGGGAAGCACTATGGGGGCATTTATTACTGGCACATTATGGGGGGCACCATGGGGGAGAGGAGCACTATGGGGGCATTTGAGGGCTCTAAAGGGGCTTTTTTTTTTAAATATTGGCACATTATGGGGGGCACTATAGGGGAGAGCGGCACTATGGGTCATCTGTTTGCACTATAGGGGCGTTGTTTGGGGGCACTATGGGGAAGTGGGGGCTCTAAAGGGGCCTTTTTTATTGGCACATTATGGGGGGCACTATGGCATCTGCTGGCACTAAGGGGGCATTTTTTACTAGCACATTATGGAAGGCATTATAGGGGAGAGCAGCACTATGGGGTATTATTTGGGGGCTCTATGGGGGAGTGGAGCACTATTGGGGCATCTGGTGGCACTAAGAAGGGGCATTTTTTACTGGCACATTATAGGGGAGAGGAGCACTATAAGGGCATATGCTGGGGCACTAAGAAGGGGCATTTTTTTACTGGCATATTATGGGGGACACTATGCGGAAGGGGGAGAGAAACACTATGAGGGCATTTACTGGGTCACTATATAGAGGTATTTTATACTGGCATACATTATGGCGACATTAGCTCAACTGCGGGCACTAAGCGGGGGTATTTCATGTACTTTCATATTATAGGGAGAATTATTACTACTAGGAGGTATTATGTGGAGCTTAACTACTACTGGGGGGCTATGAGGAACATGATTACTAGTATGGGCACTATAGGGGCATTATTACTACTAAGTGTGCTCTGGCAGAGAATTATTTCTATTGGTGGGATTTTGTGGAGGACTGTTACTTTGGGGAGCACCCTGGCATAGTATCAGCTTAGCACAATTATGTTTGGGGGACATTATCTTTATGCTATTAGTGTCTGGGCACAGTTATTTTTTAGAGCACTGTGAGCCCAAAAATTGTTGAAGGGGGCACTATCTGTGTGGTAGTAGTATTTCCAGGGGGACTGTATCTGCAGTATAGTATTGGGGGCACAGCGGGCACAGTATTAGGGCACTATCTGTGTGGTAGTAGTATTCCCAGGGGGACTGTTTCTGCAGTATAGTATTGGGTCACAGCGGGCACAGTATTGGGGGCACTATCTGTGTGGTAGTAGTATTTTTAGGGGGACTGTTTCTGCAGTATAGTATTGGGGGCACAGCGGGCACAGTATTGGGGGCACTATCTGTGTGGTAGTAGTATTTTTAGGGGGACTGTTTCTGCAGTATAGTATTGGGGGTGGCAGAAAAGGGTGTTCAGAAGATGTGAAGATGATGGAAATGTGGGAAACTAATGTCTGTTTATCAATCTCTGCAGAGACAGGAGAAGGCTGAAAAATCATCATGGCGGTCTGGTCTGAATGAAGAAGATAAAGAAAATGTCTACATCAAAGGTGACATCACTGGATGTAAGAGGTATGTGGCGCTCTGTAGGAGAGGAGATGTTCTGGCTCCTACCCCTGCCATTTGCAGAAGGAGGATTCAGAGCTGGGTGAGGACGTCCAAAGGGGGCAGCAGGCCACGGGCGGGTGGCAGATGGTGGGGGGGAACCACAGGCCTTGAGCAGGATCTGGGGAGGGAGGAGAGCGGAGGAGCTTCCTGGCTGTAGTCTGTTATTGTATAATGTGAAGCAGGCAGTGCAGCCAGGACAGGCCTCCCCTCTCCGTATGATGTGTAGAGACAGGCCTCAACTATAGAATGTCAGCTGTACAGTGTTTGTGGGGAGTGGCCTATTGTATATATAGGAGGGGCTTTTAATAATGGGCGGGACTAAAAAATGGGCCACTTGACTGGATTTGCCCCACAGCACTAAGGCTGCCAGCCCTCCCCTGCCAAGCACAGCTGCTATACTATGTAGGACGCTGTGCTTGGTAAGCATAGAGAAGTTTGCGGCACTTGACAAACAGCTGATCGGTGGGGGTCTGGGTGTTGGATCCCCACTGATCAAATACTAATGACCTTTCCAGAGAATAGGTAATCAGTATAAAAATGTCGGAAAACCCTGTTAATGTAATAAATGAGGATGTCTGCTCACCCTGGCTTATCTTATTGGTGCAGCAGTGGTGCTCATTACTGGGTTTTACTGGGTTTACTCTTCCGCCACCTTCAACCTATACAGACCCATTGTCTGCTGACAGCACATCCTTGTTTATACAGAGTGATCACAAATGATGATATTATATGCCGCATGAAAGATGTGATCCAAACATTCATCTCTGATTTGTCCTGATCCTCAGCCCATGTAAAAGGCTCAGAGAGTGTTGGGCTGCATTCTGAAACCACCGCTCTGAGTGCCCAAAGAGCTACTTCCGCCTCTGGATCTACATGGATGTACAGACACATTAAGGGGTTAATATACTGTATGGAAACACGCTTACCAGTGCTTGTACACAATCTCTTCATTTTGTTACCCATCAGATACATTACATTTGCTTATCTTAGTTAGTAACATAAATGTATTTATTACAAGACATACCCCCTCCCTAAATGTCTGTGCTGAGAAGTCCCCCTTCTACATGTCCACATTTCTCCACTGCTCCCAGGCTCGTGTGAACAGGTCCAGCTTTGTGTCACTTCCATTCTGCTGACAGGACAATTGTAACAGCCCAGAGTGAAAAGCTACTAGTTAAGTCATCAAGGTGACAAAGCGTAAAGCATGATTAGACCTTGATGCTGGAAGGGATTACAGGATGAAGCCCCCCTTCTATTTGCGGGCATCTCATAGTATCATGGAGGGGTTACGGTACATGACACCCCCACTCTTCCAGTGGTACTAGAGCTCGGTATCCACACAAAACGGGAGTATTTAACCGAATGGTGCAGACTTTTTGGTTCTCTGGTTATACCGAGAGGGAGAACAGTGAATAGACTCATATGGGCAGAGACCTAGTGGTAGCTGTTGTTATATTAGTCTACGTATGTCATAATAATAAAGTCTCATGCAGCACTTTAACGTTTCCTTGGGTACCATTAGAGCACACCCTAAGCACAAGCCGAGGGTGGCTTGGTTTTAAGTAAGGTGGTATTGTATCCCATGTATTTTTGTCCTGGTCCTCCACAATGTGCATTCCTAATCTTGTTATACAACTCTTCATATGTACCTGGTTCACCAGCAGGTGGCAGCAAAGCTGGCAGAGCTATAGTTAGAGAGAATGGAACTTGCTATTCCATTCTAACCCCCTTTGGAGAGAAGTGGGCTAGCCCTACTTCCTGAAGGAAGTAGGGAAGTGTTAGTCTAGTTTACCCCCAACAAGGGGAAAGGTTAGCAGGGGCACGTCTTTGCTGGACGTGCACATGCCAGACAGAGCACCCTAAGCTCTGTTGGCCATGGAGGCAGAAATTTGAAGCCTCAGAAGCCAAGAGCATAGTCCTCTGGCAGAACCAAAGTCCGACTAAAGAGAGAGGTGCAGCATAAAGAAGTAATCAAAGTTACCAAGCTCGCTTGTCAGCACAGCAGAGAGAAAGAGATAAAGCAGAGTTGAGTTTGCCTGCCAGTTCATGCTAAAGGTTGCCTGCCAGAACCAAGACAAAGCTTAAAAACTGTTTGGAGAAATGTTTATTTAAGAAAAGCTGCCATTGAACTTCATCTCAAGGTCTGGACTCAAGTTATTCTTTCAAATCCCTCAATTATTCCCCATTTTTATTGCTTTGGAGCCAAATCCTGGGGTCCAGCGGTATCCAGGTAGGAGCACCGTGACACACATAAAGAGACATTTAGGCTGCACTACACCACTCGGCATTTCTACTATACCAAGATATCGCGATATAGGGGCCCGGGGGGGGGGGGGTGCACGTTGCAATTGGCGTCGCTAACAGGATTTACTTTTGTGCCTTTATGCTACAGGCCTACAGAAATGACAGAAACCGCAATGAAAAATGACTTTGCTACATTTATTCTGGATTACCGGGTGCTGGATGGTTAACTCCAGCTACGAGGGGTTAATCAGCCATCTTTGGCAGTGGTGGCGTATGTTCTTTTTGCCCATCAAGAGCAGGAAAACAGGGAACCGCCCAGCCCAAGAGTGCGAAACAGTGACCCTGCCCACCGGAAACTACCCAGTCCAAGGGCAGGAAGTGAAGACTCCGCCCTCAAGGACCCGCCTTCCCCCCACCAGGTTGTTCCAGCCAGCCAGGGGAAGACAAAATTGCGCTCAGGCCTAACCGGGGAGAGATGGTATGGGGCGATGAGCCCGAAGTGAAAGCCGCAGTGAAAGAAGTAGTCTATCAAGTGCAGCGGAACCCGGAGAGAAAGCCCGAGGTGTCCGCCATGCCGGCTGGTGCGGCGGAGGCTGCTGGAGCGTCCACTCCGCCGCCCAGAAATATCCATCCATCTGCTTGCTTCAACCCGATGGTCCTACTGGGGGTCGTGGCCCACGCTCAGACGACGTGGGATTATAAAAAAGCCATAGAGGAATGGATAATCCAAGTATTGGACCACCCGCGGCCAGGGGATCGGCAGCTGGAGAGATGCATGGGGACTATCCTGCGGTTTTCCATTGAACGTGGCAGTGGCTTCCTGGCAGACGACGAAAGTGATGAGGAACTCTTTGTGGGTCATCGTTCTGTGAAATGCCCCTTACACCCTCAGGCCTGCCATAGCTTATATGCAGGGGACCTCGTAGAGTAAACCCCTATGGGATCCACTATGGAACACTTTGCCACTGGGGTAATTCTTCTGAACAAGCCCCTTGACCTTACTCTGGAACCTGAGCGCTGGCAGGAGGATCTGGCAGCCGCCTCCCATGTGAGCTGCCTCCCAGAGACCATGGAGGGAGTCCTCCGCTTCCAAGAAAAGCCGCAGCCCCAGCCCGAGCCACTGATCCTGGGACTGCCGCCACCTCCAACCTTACTGATGGGATAGCAGGCCACGACAACCTTGTCATATAACCCCATGGTAGTCAACTACCAGCCTCCCTGGAAGATGGCGTCAGCAGCAGCCAAAGGTCCTCGATTTCCTTCTCTACCAGCTGAGACCCAGCTACCACAGTCCCTGCAGTCGGAGATCCTGAGTTCCCCTGCCCCGGCGGGAGGTTCCGGCGACCTAAAGCAACAAGTGGCCGCAGCCATTGCTAATTTGACCACCCGGTCATTACCTGATATCTCCACAAGAGGGCAGTGGAGTACCACAACAACAACGTGGCTCACTGACAAAGGACAGTAGCGACCCCTAATGTCCTTCAGCAGCTCAAGCAGCGAGGAGGATTTCAGGTTCCTCCTCTAAGGAGCTGCCTTTTAGTCAAGATACAGAAAGAAAAGTTATAGACTGTGGGAGCCACAACATGGACTGGACTTGTAGAGTGAGAACTTGTTGGCCCATTTTCTGTTTTTGATGCCCTGTTTGGTCCTCACTCATATGGACATGATTTGTTAGGAATCCCCACATTTGCAAAATACCTCCAAGTTGCGCTCAAGAGAGCCAATTCCCCTTTTTCCCCGATTAAGTGGGAACCCCACCTGTCTTAACCCCTTAAGGACCGGGCTCATTTTCACCTTAAGGACCAGGCCATTTTTTGCAAATCTGACCAGTGTCACTTTAAGTGCTCATAACTTTAAAACGCTTTGACTTACCCAGGCCGTTCTGAGATTGTTTTTTCGTCACATATTGTACTTCATGTCACTGCTAAAATTGGGTCAAAAAAGTAAATTTTTTTGCATAAAAAAATACAATTTTTACCAAAAAATTTGAAAAATTAGCAAATTTCAAAGTTTCAGTTTCTCTACTTCTGTAATACATAGTAATACCCCCAAAAATTGTGATGACTTTACATTCCCCATATGTCTACTTCATGTTTGTAGCATTTTGGGAATGATATTTTATTTTTTGGGGATGTTACAAGGCTTAGAAGTTTAGAAGCAAATTTTGAAATTTTCAGAAATCTTCAAAATCCCAGTTCAGGTTTGAAGTCATATTGTGAGGCTTAGATATTAGAAACCTCCCAAAAATGACCCCATTCTAGAAACTACACCACTCAAGGTATTCAAAACTGTTTTTTCAAACTTTATTAACCCTTTAGATCTTCCACAAGAGTTAATGGCAGATGGAGAAACAATTTTGAAATTTCTATTTTTTGGAAAATTTTCCAATATAATCAATTTTTTCCAGGAGTAAAACAAGGGTTAACTGCCAAACAACACTCAAAATGGGTTGCCCTGATTCTGTAGTTTGCAAAAACACCCCATATGTGGTCGGAAACTACTGTTTGGCCGAACGGTAGCACATAGAAGGAGGGGAACACCATATGGGTTTTGGAAGGCAGATTTGGCAGGACTGGTTTTGTTTATACCATGTCCCATTTGAAGCCCCCTGTTGCACCCCTAGAATAGAAATTTCAAAAAAGTGACTCCATCTAAGAAAGTACACCCCTCAAGGTATTCAAAACTGGGTTTACAAACTTTGTTAACCCTTTAGGTGTTCCACAAGAGTTAATGGCAGATGGAGAAACAATTTTGAAATTTCTATTTTTTGGAAAATTTTCCAATATAATCAATTTTTTCCAGGAGTAAAACAAGGGTTAACTGCCAAACAACACTCAAAATGGGTTGCCCTGATTCTGTAGTTTGCAAAAACACCCCATATGTGGTCGTAAACTACTGTTTGGCCGAACGGTAGCACATAGAAGGAGGGGAACACCATATGGGTTTTGGAAGGCAGATTTGGCAGGACTGGTTTTGTTTATACCATGTCCCATTAGAAGCCCCCTGTTGCACCCCTAGAATAGAAATTTCAAAAAAGTGACTCCATCTAAGAAAGTACACCCCTCAAGGTATTCAAAACTGGGTTTACAAACTTTGTTAACCCTTTAGGTGTTCCACAAGAGTTAATGGCAGATGGAGAAACAATTTAGAAATTTCTATTTTTTGGAAAATTTTCCAATATAATCAATTTTTTCCAGGAGTAAAACAAGGGTTAACTGCCAAACAACACTCAAAATGGGTTGCCCTGATTCTGTAGTTTGCAGAAATACCCCATATGTGGTCGTAAACTACTATTTGGCTAAACGGCAGGACATAGAAGAAGGGGAACGCCATACGGTTTTTGGAAGGCAGATTTTGCTGGACTGGTTTATTTACACCATGTACCCTTTCAAGCCCCCTGATGCACCCCTAGAGTAGAAACTCCATAAAAGTGACCCCCATCTAGGAAACTACGGGATAAGGTGGTTGTTGTTTTGGGACTATTTTTGGGGTAAATTTGATTTTTGGTTGCTCTATTTTACTCTTTTTTGAGGCAATGTAACAAAAAAATTTAATTCTAAAATTGTTTCTACATTCGCGCCCAATATGTATGGCTCTCAGACTTTGGAAACACTAAGCAGGCATCCTAAAACTGCGGCCCTCCCGATTTTGTTAAACTACAATTCCCACCATGCCCTGCTGATGGCTGTAGGTTGTCTGGGCATGCTGGGAGTTATAGTTTTACAACATCTGGAGGGCCGCAGTTTGAGGATGCCTGCACTAAAACTAATATTTTTTGGGGAAAGAAAAATTGTTTCCGTGTCTCCAAAGTCTGAGAGCCATAGTGTTTTATGTTCTCTAGTGGACTGTTGGGGATTATAAAAATTTAGTACTCCATGGAAGTGTGATACTCCCTGAAGCAATTGATAATGCAGAGGCCCGGATGATCGGGGCAAGTGTCACATTGAGTGGTGGTGTCCTTCCGTATCCCCCTCTTGTGACACACTCTGCACTTTTTTTGGGTTCGTCCCTTCTTTCCAGTATGGGGGACCACACCTGGAAAGTGTTGGCCAGGGACGATCCGGGCGCCTCCAGTTCCCGAGGTACTCCGGCCTGCTCTTTCCCGGTCCGAAAAGATCAGGGCCTTGAGGACTGCCTCATAGAACTGGAGGAATGTCCCTGTGCTGCCAGCGCTTCGGGATAGTACAAAAGAGTTGTACATGGCAACCTGTACCAAGTAGACCGTAACTTTTTTGTACCATGCCCGGGTTTTGCGCATGGCGTTATATGGCGTGAGGACTTGATCAGAGAGATCAACTCCTCCCATATACCGATTGTAGTCGACGATACAATCGGGCTTGAGGACCGTTGCCGCGGTACCTCGCACAGGGACAGGGGTGGTGCCGTTACCGTGGATTGTGGACAGCATAAGGACATCCCTCTTGTCCTTATACCTGACCAGCAACAGGTTTCCACTGGTAAGGGCACGGGTCTCACCCCTGGGGATAGGTACCTGGAGGGGGTAGGCAGGGAGGCCGCGTTGATTTTTCCGCACGGTCCCACAAGCGAACGTGGATCTGGCGGCAAGGGACCTGAACAAGGGAATGCTGGTATAAAAGTTATCCACGTACAAGTGGTAACCATTATCCAGCAGTGGGTACATAAGGTCCCACACGAGTTTCCCGCTAACACCCAGAGTGGGGGGACATTCTGGGGGTTGAATACGGGAATCTCGCCCCTCGTACACACGAAATTTGTAAGTGTACCCTGAGGTACTCTCACAAATTTTGTATAGCTTCACGCCATACCTCGCCCGCTTTGTGGGAATGTATTGGCGGAAACTGAGTCTCCCCTTGAACGCAACGAGAGACTCATCAACCGCGACCTCCATGAATTTGGCCCCAAAGTGATCGATGACCGGCCGTATCTTATACAGCCGGTCATAGGCAGGATCACCTCGGGGTGGACATGCTGCATTATCGGAATAATGCAGACATTTCCGGATGGCCTCAAACCGTGTACGTGTCATGACCATACTGTACAGTGGGGTCTGGTATAGGACGTCCCCACTCCAGTATTGCCTGACACTGGGTTTTTGGACTAGACCCATATGCAGCACGAGGCCCCAAAATGTCCTCATTTCGGCTGCACTGACCGGCGTCCAGCCACCGGGTCTAGCCAAAACTGAGCCTGGGTTTTGAGCGACGAACTGTTGGGGCGTACAGATTCGTCTGCTCCACCATCAAATTCACCAGTGGGTTACTGAAAAAAAAAACTAAAATAGTCTATTTCAGTAAACCCCACTGTGGGAATCTGGATTCCAGGATTGCCAGCAAAATCCGGAATCTCAGGCTCAAAGTCCACTGGGGGACACCAACTAAGTTCATCGGCAGGGGGCTCCGGTGGACTTATTTGGTGGGCCGGGAAACCAGTACGAACCCCAGGGCGGCTCGTACTAGGGTGGGCCACAGGATCCCTAGCATGTGGGGCCCCTGGCTCCGCCTGGCGGCGTCTCCGCCGCCTTGGTGGCTCATCGTCATCCAATGATGATGAGGAGGATGCGGATGATAAAAGGAATGTGGGGTCATCCTCATCCTCACTGGGGCTCTCAGAGTCGGAGGCAATCTGGGCGTATGCCTCCTCGGCCGAGAACATCCGGCGGGCCATGGGTGTGTGTGCGTGTAGGTGTGCGTGTGTGTAAACCTTTATTATATGTGCGTGTGTGTGGGGGCAACGGGTGTTCGCGTAATAAAAAAGGCAAAAAAAAAAGGGCAAGTGTTAGGAAAAAAAAAAGTTAAAACTTGCTGATCAGCGGTACAACGCTGATCAGCGGTCGGTGGGATGGTGGGGCGGGCGATGAGCTAACAGTGGACGGACGCTAAAAAGTGCCGGCCAGTCAGCGCACGCAGAAAAAAAAAAAGTGGTGGTGAGGGCGGGGGGGGGGGGGGGGAGGCTGGTGGGGGGGTGGGGGGGCTGGTTGGGGGGGCAAGTGGCAGGGGGGGTCTGGGTTAGTTGGATAGATGGAAGTTTGGAATAAAAGTACTTTTTCTTTTTTTTTTTCTAACTTACTTTTCCCTTCTTTCCCTGCCTAACGGTGCCTCTCCCTCACTGACCCTAACCTACCTGGGTGGCGATGGGTGCAGAAGGGTGATGTATGCCGATTAGGGGGACGCAGGAGCTGGTGCTGGACGATGCTGCACGGTCAGGGTGCTGGACAGGAAGAGGAGGGGAGAGAGGAGCGCAGGAAGTTTGAATCTCGCGCCTCTCTCCCCTGCACCAATCAGCACCCTGGACAGCGGCGTTCAGCACCAGGGCCAGCACTGCCTCTCCAAATCCTCGGACTGCGATAGGTGGTGTATAATTACGCCACCGATCGCAGTCTTTTTCCGGTTCATCGGGTCACAGGACACCCGAATGGACCAGAAACGCAGAAAACCGCAGGTCTGAATTGACCTGCGGTTTTCTGCGATCGCCGATACGGGGGGGTCAAATGACCCCTCCCTGCGTTGTTACGGGATGCCGGCTGAATGATTTCAGCCGGCGTCCCGTTCCGATTAACCCCCGCGGCGCCGGAATTCCGATTTTAAGTCAGGACGTACCGGTACGTCCTTGGTCCTTAAGGACTCGGGAAATAGAGCGTACCGGTACGTCCTATGTCCTTAAGGGGTTAAAGGGTTATCATTAAAATTCAGAAAGCCTAGGTATTGTACCGTATTTGTATATTCCCTTAACATTTTTCTCTCCACAGAATTGGGAGGGGAAGGAGCCAGTATGTCCTGTGTCTTTGGGTTCATGTGCTGTTGCTACACAGGGAGGACCAAGTGGTAAAGTCACAAGCAGTCTTAAAATATTTAAAGGGTAACCCTGCTGCTATATGTATGATTCTAAGTGAAAAGCTACCAGTTTAGTCATCAAGGTGACAAAGCATAAAGCAGGCATCCTCAAACTGCGGTCCTCCAGCTGTTGCAAAACTACAACTCCCAGCATGCCTGAACAGCCTACAGGTATCAGCCTACAGCAGGGCATTGTGGGAGTTATAGTTTTACAACAGCTGGAGGGCCGCAGTTTGAGTATGCCTGGCGTAAAGCATGATTAAACCTTGGTGCTGGAAAGGATTACAGGATGAAGCCACCCTTCTATTGCACGCTTCCGGTGGTACTAGAGCTTAATATCCACACAAAATGGGAGTATTTGAGCGCTTGGTGCAGGCTTTTTGGTTCTCTGGTTATACCGAGAGGGAGAACACCCTTGTTCTTAATATATTATTGGAAAAAAAATAAAAATATATCTGATTTAAAAAAAAAGAGTTAGTCTAGTTTACCCCCAGCAAGGGGAAGGGTGTGCAGGGGCACGTCTCTGCTGGACGTGCCCATGACAGCCAGAGCACCCTAAGCTCTGCTGGCCATGGGGGCAAAAGATTGAAGCCTTAGAAGCCAAGAGCATAGTCCTCTGGCAGAACCAAAGTCCGACTAAGGAGAGAGGTGCAGCATACAGAAGGAATCAAAGTTACTACTTTCACACTAGCGTTCGGGGTTCCGCTTGTGAGTTCCGTTTGAAGGCTCTCACAAGCGGCCCCGAACGGATCCGTAGAGCCCCAATGCATTCTGAGTGGATGCGGATCCGCTCAGAATACATCAGGATGGCTCCGCTTGGCCTCCGTTCCGCTCAGCAGGCGGACATCCGAACGCAGCTTGCAGCGTTCGGGTGTCCGCCTGGCCGTGCGTAGACAAACGGATCCGTCCAGACTTACAATGTAAGTCAATGGGGACGGATCCGTTTGAAGTTGACACAATATGGTGCAATTTCAATCGGATCCGTCCCCCATTGACTTTCAATGTAAAGTCTGTACGGATCCGTCTGAATAACTTTCACACTTAGAATTTTTTCTGAACTATAATGCAGACGGATCCGTTCTGAACGGATCTCAACGTCTGCATTATAGGAGCGGATCCGTCTGTGCAGACACCAGACGGATCCGCTCTGAACGCAAGTGTGAAAGTAGCCTTCTAGCTAGTCAGCATGGCAGAGAGAAAGAGATAAAGCAGGGTTGAGTTTGCCTGCCAGTTCATGATAAAGCCTTCCAGGACCAAGACAAAGCTTAAAAACTGTTTGGAGAAACGTTTATTCAAATAAAGCTGCAATCGAACTTCATCTCAAGGTCTGGACTCAAGTTATTCTTTCAAATCCCTCAATTATTCCCCATTTGTATTGCTTCAGAGCCAAAGCCTGGGGTCCATCGGTATCCAGGTAGGAGCAACGAGACACAGATATACATTTAGATAAAGAGACTTTTAGGCCGCACTATACCACTCGGTGTTCCTACTATACAAAGAGATTGCGATATAGGGGCCCTGGGGGGAGGCGCACGTTGCACAGTTCCCACCTCTCCCCTGCGGGAACAGCATCAAACTCCACTGGGCCTGGCTTTTTTATCATTCTCTGGAGGCTTTCCCTCTCCGAGCTTCTTCCCTAACTAATGGTTAAAAGGATTGTTAAAAGATCCAAACATTTTTTGGTTATGGCCGGGAAAGTGACAGGAAAAGGGCACTCACCTATTCACTGCCACTTTCTTTCCAGTGCCGAAGCTCCAGCCCACGCTCCTTCTGGTCCCCAGTGATCTGGCAGTGTGACTTCCTGCCCATGGTCACATGCACCTCTGCAACCATTCACTGGCCTCAGTGGTGACGTGCCCCCTCAGCGGTCACATGCCATTTGAGGACATGTCAGCACTGAGGCAGACAAATGGCTGCAGAGGTGCACGTAACCATTGATGATAGTTCACATTTCTAGTCCACTGGGGACCGGAAGAATCAGGAACAGAAACCTCGGAGCCCCCTTAGTCAGGATTACTGGAACACAAAGGTCCACATTTGCAATGTTATTGCACGTAGGGAATGTAAACTGCAATAAAATTTGTCACGGGACTTTGGGATTGGGGGGGGTGGGGAGTTGGGAGGTGTGTGGGGGTTCACCCTTGTTCTTAATATATTATTGGGAAAAAAAATAATATATCTGATTTAAAAAAAAGAGTTAGTCTAGTTTACCCCCAGCAAGGGGAAGGGTATGCAGGGGCACGTCTCTGCTGGACGTGCCCATGACAGCCAGAGCACCCTAAGCTCTGCTGGCCATGGGGGCAGAAGATTGAAGCCTTAAAAGCCAAGAGCATAGTCAGAGGCGGCTCTTCCATTAGGCCACTTAGGCCACCGCCTAAGGCCTCGCGCTGGTGGGGGCCTCGCTCTGGCTCCCACCCGACACCGCCACAAGTACTTGCGGCGGTGTCGGGTGGGAGCGTCCTTAGGTCAAAACATTCCAGGCCCCGAATGCTATTCCCACCCCCCTTGTACTTGTCTGTCCACTAATCTGCTAGGCTGCTGCGCTGCGCGGTCATGAATTCAGTCACTTGACAGCGCAACCCAGTCGTGCGGTGCGTAATCCCGCGAGACCGGCGGGAGGTCACGGGTCTCGCAGGATTACGCGCCACAGGATGGGGTTGCGCTGTCAAGTGACTGAAGTTGAACTCATGCCCACGCAGCAGCCTAGCAGATCAGGACAAGTACAAGGTGGGGGGAAAATTTCATAATATGAAGCAGTGTGTGGGCAAATTTGTGAGGCAGTGTGGGGGGACAAATTATTTAATGGGGGAAGTGTGGGGGGACAAATTACTTAATGGGGCACTGTGGGGGGACAAATTACTTAATGGGACACTGTGGGGGGACAAATTACTTAATGGGGGCAGTGTGGGGGGACAAATTACTTAATGGGGGCAGTGTGGGGGGACAAATTACTTAATGGGGGAAGTGTGGGGGACAAATTACTTAATGGGGCACTGTGGGGGGACAAATTACTTAATGGGGGCAGTGTGGGGGGACAAATTACTTAATGGGGGAAGTGTGGGGGGACAAATTACTTAATGGGGGAAGTGTGGGGGGACAAATTACTTAATGGGGGAAGTGTGGGGGGAAAAATTACTTAATGGGGCACTGTGGGGGGACAAATTACTTAATGGGGGAAGTGTGGGGGGACAAATTACTTAATGGGGCACAAATTACTTAATGGGGCAGTGTGGGGGGACAAATTACTTAATGGGGCAGTGTGGGGGGACAAATTACTTAATGGGGCACTGTGGGGGGGACAAATTAATTAATGGGAGAAGTGTGGGGGGACAAATTACTTAATGGGGCAGTGTGGGGGGACAAATTACTTAATGGGGGCAGTGTGGGGGCAAATTACTTAATGGGGGCAGTGTGGGGGGACAAATCACTTAATGTGGGCAGTGTGGGGGGCAATTTACTTAATGGGAGCACTGTAGGGGGCAGTATTACTAATGAGAGCATTCTAGAAGGGAATTACTATTGGTGGGACTATGAGGAGTACTATTACTATGGGGGGCACTAATATTTCTTCAGGATAGTATTTGGGGGCACAGTGAGCAGCAGGATAACACTGTGGGGACTCCAGGTTGGGGGATGATGATAGAAATGTGAGGACACTAAGATGTCTGTGTGTCACACTCTGCAGAGACGAGACGGCTGAAAGAAGTGTCCGGACTGAATGGAGAAGACGATGACAGAGAAGATCTACATTCGAGGAGACGTCACCTGGAGGCCCTGGATGTGAGAGGTACGTGCTGCTGTATAGCAAGTACAGCACAATGCGGTGTGTGGGGGGAGGGTCGATTTAGAGAACTGGGCCAGGGTTAATGCAAAGTGTTAATATGCACTGTGAATATAAGCCCAGTACTGTGTTGTCACTGTGCATATTAACCCTTTACTGTGATGTCACTGCATATTAAAGGGGTACTCCGGGATAGGAAAATAAATCCCCTATCCAAAGGATAGGAGACAAGTGTCTGATCAGGGGGGTCTGGCCGTTGGGATCCCCCACGATCTCCTGTATGGTACTCCGGATCTCCTTGTGCCCAAAGCGGTGGTCAACACTCCCTCTCCATGTATCTATGGGAGAGCCGCAGAAACAACACTTGTGTATCTCCGAGTCCTCCATAGAGATACATGGAGGGGGGAGTGTTGACCACACCACCGCTCCGTGCGGTGGTTGACACAGCTTATTTCTTGAGGATTGAGGCGGGGCGCCGTACAGGAGATCACGAGCATCCCAACAATCTTTGTGGGGGCCTCATGTTCGAGTTTCGCCTAACGCCTCACAAAGTCTAGAGCCGCCTCTGAGCATAGTCCTCTGGCAGAACCAAAGTCCAACTAAGGAGAGAGGTGCAGCATACAGAAGGAATCAAAGTTACTACTTTCACACTAGCGTTCGGGGTTCCGCTTGTGAGTTCCGTTTGAAGGCTCTGTTGTGGAAAAATTATTGTTCGCCGTATGGTCTCCATCTATCCTATGGAGATGCGCAGATTCGTTCGCATTCGCGTTCGCATCTGCGCAGAGACTTTCGCACAATGGTCTGGTCGTCCTGACCTTTAGCTGATTTGTGCCCGGCCTGGTATTACTGCAGGATACCAGTGTCATGGTGCCGGCTGAGGGGGAAGGGATGGGGACCGTCGAGCGGGGGTTTCTTCATCCACGAGGATAAGCGCGGCAATGGAAAGGGCGCAAATATGTGTGTGAACACGCGATTATTCACATCTTTGCCAGCCAATCACTTCATACCATAACCTGTCTCCTCATTGGTCATGATTGTAAGACCGCCTTCCAGCCAATCACTTCATACCATAACCTGTCTCCTCATTGGTCATGATTGTAAGACCGCCTTCCAGCCAATCACTTCATACCATAACCTGTCTCCTCATTGGTCATGATTGTAAGACCACCTCCCATCTTCTGGTATACTTAAACCATGCCTAGCCGCTGGGAGGCAGGCACATTATTGGAACCTACTTGAGAACATCTCTCTGATGTTATTTTGGAGGAATTGCGCACACATCGACGCACACTACCCCAGGGATTTCCCGATTGTACTTCTGGCGGTCGTTTTGAACGAGACAAAGGAGCACACGGCGACATCAGCTCTCACAAGCGGCCCCGAACGGATCCGTAGAGCCCCAATGCATTCTGAGTGGATGCGGATCCGCTCAGAATGCATCAGGATGGCTCCGCTTGGCCTCCGTTCCGCTCAGCAGGCGGACATCCGAACGCAGCTTGCAGCGTTCGGGTGTCCGCCTGGCCGTGCGGAGACAAACGGATCTGTCCAGACTTACAATGTAAGTCAATGGGGACGGATCCGTTTGAAGTTGACACAATATGGTGCAATTTCAATCGGATCCGTCCCCCATTGACTTTCAATGTAAAGTCTGGATGGATCCGTCTGAATAACTTTCACACTTAGAATTTTTTCTGAACTATAATGCAAACGGATCCGTTCCGAACGGATCTCAACGTCTGCATTATAGGAGCGGATCCGTCTGTGCACACACCAGACGGATCCGCTCTGAACGCAAGTGTGAAAGTAGCCTTCTAGCTAGTCAGCATGGCAGAGAGAAAGAGATAAAGCAGGGTTGAGTTTGCCTGCCAGTTCATGATAAAGCCTTCCAGGACCAAGACAAAGCTTAAAAACTGTTTGGAGAAACGTTTATTCAAGTAAAGCTGCCATCGAACTTCATCTCAAGGTCTGGACTCAAGTTATTCTTTCAAATCCCTCAATTATTCCCCAGACTGCTGGTATCCAGGGTAACAGGGGGAGGGGATACCACCTTTAACTCACCCTTGGCCCCTTTACCCAACCTTGACCTATAACAAAAGACACGACAACTGTATCACTTTATTGCTGGATGGTGATCGGCCACAGCTTCTTTATTAAAGCGGCAAACCTTAGTAAACCATAATATCGGAACGGTATGCCAAAGGCTGGACTCCCAGCGGGCAAGTTAAACCGTAATCATCAGAGCTGTCTGCCAACCGCTGGACTCCCAGCGGGCAGTTACTCCATCTGCTACCACCATATCTCCGCTGTACTCAAATGCCGCCAGCTGTGACTTTTTTTTTCACTTTATTGATAAACTCGACCAAAATTCGCAGCTCTCCAAAGCCGTAATCATCGGAGCAATATCCAAAACCGCTGGACTCCCAGCAGGGTCTCTTAAAAATAGAAAAACAAAACAGAATAACCAAGTATCCATAACTGAACAGAACCGTGCACTTCGACCCGCCTCCCAAGAATAACCGCAAAGGGAGGGAGGGAGGGCCAATCTGCTTCCACTTGCAAGAGGAAGTGACCAGGAAAGAGAGGAGGTATATGTGACCTTCAGGATTTCCTGCACCGCCCCCATCCTGTCTAAGGAGGTTCCCCAGTGATTAACCCTCAATGACCCTAATCTGCAACCTACTTAACCATTACTGAGACGGGGCCAGATTCCTAAATACCCCTAAGGGGAAAAGGGGGGAGGGGGAGGACCATCAGTCCCTAAGCACCCTCCCTATACAGTCAGGCGCTTTCCATTTGTATTGCTTCAGAGCCAAGGCCTGGGGTCCATCGGTATCCAGGTAGGAGCAACGAGACACAGATATACATTTAGATAAAGAGACATTTAGGCCGCACTATACCACTCGGCGTTCCTACTATACAAAGAGATTGCGATATAGGGGCCCTGGGGGGAGGCGCACGTTGCACAATTCCCACCTCTCCCCTGCGGGAACAGCATCAAACTCCACTGGGCCTGGCTTTTTTATCATTCTCTGGAGGCTTTCCCTCTGCGAGCTTCTTCCCTAACTAATGGTTAAAAGGATTGTTAAAAGATCCAAACATTTTTTGGTTATGGCCGGGAAAGTGACAGGAAAAAGGGCACTCACCTATTCACTGCCACTTTCTTTCCAGTGCCGAAGCTCCAGCCCACGCTCCTTCTGGTCCCCAGTGATCTGGCAGTGTGACTTCCTGCCCATGGTCACATGCACCTCTGCAACCATTCACTGGCCTCAGTGGTGACGTGCCCCCTCAGCGGTCACATGCCATTTGAGGACATGTCAGCACTGAGGCAGACAAATGGCTGCAGAGGTGCACATAACCATTGATGATACTTCACATTTCTAGTCCACTGGGGACCGGAAGAATCAGGAACAGAAACCTCGGAGCCCCCTTAGTCAGGATTACTGGAACACAAAGGTCCACATTTGCAATGTTATTGCACGTAGGGAATGTAAACTGCAATAAAATTTGTTACAATTTGGCACAATTTACCGCATATAGTTTTATATCAATCTCTGAGCTTGAAAAAGGGGCGTTTTAGTGGGAAGGGGGCGTGACCTATAATGTGACATTTTGCACCACAATTCCGGCATAAAATTCTGTCAGAAAGTAAGCCAACCATTATTTGCTATAAAGTTAGACAAGAGTGTCTAGCCCTGAGCCAGATTTATCATCCACCAGGAGCCACAGTCTGTTTTACACAGTCTACAGGATTAGTACCGTATTTTTCGCCCTATAAGACGCACCGGCCCATAAGAAGCACCTAGGTTTTTGATGAGGAAAATAAGAAAAATAGTTTGAACCAAAAGGTGTGCTTTTGGTGGGTTTTGAACTAATGGTGGTCTGTGGATGACACTATTATGGGGGATCTGTTGAGGACACTGTTATGGGGGATCTGTGGGTGACACTGTTATGGGGGATCTGTGGGTGACACTGTTATGGGGATCTGTGGGTGACACTGTTATGGGGGATCTGTGGGTGACACTGTTATGGGGGATCTGTGGGTGACACTGTTATGGGGGATCTCTGGATGGCTCTTATTGGGGTCTCTGGATGGCACTGTTATAGGGGATCTGTGGATGAAACTGTTATGGGGGATCTCTGGATGGCTCTTATTGGGGTCTCTGGATGGCACTGTTATGGGGATCTGTGGATGACACTGTTATGGGGATCTCTGGATGGCTCTTATTGGGGTCTCTGGATGGCACTGTTATGGGGATCTGTGGATGACACTGTTATGGGGGGGATCTGTGGATGACACATATATAGCATCTTATGCTATGTGTCATCCACAGATCCCCCCCATAATAGTGTCCCTGCGGTGTGAATGACTCCCAATACAGGGGGTGGGGGTTGCATCTGGTTTTATAATGACAGCGGGGCCCGTGCAGTGACTGTATTCTACTACACGGGCCCCGCTCACTGTATATAATCTTATCTATAATTGTAGGCATTGTTAATATATAAAAGTTCAGGGTAATCAGCGCCTGTATACCATACTTACAAGAGCTCGTAGCACAGAGGAGGGAGGAGGCAGGCCGGGAGGACGGGCGCTGGCAGCGTGAGTCACTACGTCATGCGCCCACACCGCCTGCTTCATTCATAAAGTGGGTGGTGCAGGCGCGTGATGTAGTGACTCATGGTGCCGGCGCCTGTCCTTCCGGCCTGCCTCCTCCCTCCTCTCTGCTACGAGCTCTTGTAAGTATGGTATACAGGCGCTGACTACCCTGAACTTTTATATATTAACAATGCCTACAATTATAGATAACATTATATACAGTGAGCGGGGCCCGTGTAGTAGAATACAGTCACTGCAAGGGCCCCGCTGTCATTATAAAACGAGATGCCGGCCCCCAGCCCCTCCTCCCTCTCAGCTGATACACCCGCCGCGCGGCATCGCGGCGTATCATTGAAAATTCTGAAAAATGCAGCATTCGCCCCATAAGACGCACTGCTATTTTCCCCCCACTTTTAGGGGGAAAAGTGCGTTATAGGGCAAAAAATACGGTAAATCTTCCCCATAGTTACACAGACAGTAAGTGCTCCATTACGGTCATTTCCCTCCTCTGCCCAGCACATAGAGGATCTGACTGGTATTATTGCAGGCAGTTATTGATCAATTAAATTACAGATAGCTTTTGTTATATTAGGGGCTCCCGGCTCCATAGTGCGGCAGGCACCAGAGCTCCCTCCACAACAGTGATATCCTTATCTGCATACATCAGATGTTGGAAGGAACTGCAACGCAACCTCTTCTTTTGCCAATGATGTCACTTCCATTGGTCACATGACCTTTGTGCATTTAGTTGCAATAGCCAGCACAACCACTATACAATACTTCGAGCTGGCCTATGTATACTGTGATGCACATGACTATATAAAGTAGGACCCCATAGAAAACTTTTGAACGCCCACCACCACCATGTAGCATAAATGTTGTGTCGTTATTTAAGTGATCATGGCGAAACCAAATAGTTTATTATGTGTTAAAAGTTTTTTCTATGTTTTACAACTTTGGTACAAAAATAGCACAAAGCATGGAAAAAGGACAAGATAGGAGCAGATCTAATTTCCAACTGGGTTACTATTTCTGGCTGTATGGTGGCTAACACGGTGATCACAGTTGTTTGAAACTTATAGTGTTAGCTTAAAAACAAAATATAGCTCATATCTCTAGCTGCTATGCAGACTGAGATAGATCAGGTTAAAGAAGCCCCCTTTAGAAAGCTTTGGTGTCAGCTAATGCAAGGAAAATTATTGTCTGGATGCCCCCTTGATATTGCAGTCCCTCTAGCAGGTAATATGGCCGCTACAGTGGTAGTTCCACCGCTGGGCATTGAGATCCTTTCAAATAGTTGATCGGCTGGGGTTCTGGAGGTGGGTCCCCCACTAATCAGATATTGATGATCTATACTGAAGATAGGTAATTAATATTTATTTCCTGGAAAACCCCCATTATGTAACAATATTGTCAGGCAGATCTGTGGTGTAGAAATATGAACTGCAATGACGGAAGATCAGGAGATCTCACACTGAATCACAGCACACAGAAAAGAAGACAAAGACACAGTGAATTAAAGTAAAATAATTATTTTATTCCTATCTGTTATTAAATTTGGACTAATTAACCATCCAGTACTCTTTATAGAATTTACTGCGTAAGAAGATATGAACCAGAGGAAGGCAAAACATAACCCCCTGTGGGGGAAAAAATTCCTTCCTGACCCCATCAACTGGCGATCGGCTACTCCCTGGTTCTCTGCAGTGTCAGCACTGGATGGGGCCCTGTCACCCCTTATATGTAATATTATTCTAAACCTAATATATATTTCTATCTTATCTCTATATTTATCTTAGTTACGGCTTATTTCTAACTAATACTTATCTTATATCTTACAATATCTATTTAAGGCTACTTTCACATCAGTGTTTTTGCTGGATCCGTCATGGGTTCAGCTAAAACACATCCGGTATATAATACAACCATCTGCATCCGTTCAGAACGGATCTGGTTGTATTATATCCCAAATGAACAAGACAGATCCGTCACTGAATCCATTGTAAGTCAATGAGCGCTGGATCTGTTTTTTTCGTGTCAGAAAAAACTGATCCGTAACCATTGACTTACATTGTGTTTCATGACGGATCCATCTTGATCAGGATCCCATGACGCACTCTAAAACGCTGCTTGGAGAACTTCTGTGTGCGTCATGGGAACGCAACGGAACAGAATGCCTTCTGGTGCACACCGTTCAGTTCAGTTTTGTCCCCATTGACAATGAATGGGGACAAAAGTGAAGCGTTTTCCTCCGCTTTTGAGATCCTATGATCTAAATAGTGAAAAGGAAAAGTGCAGATGTGAAAGTAGCCTAATAGCTAGTTTATACATCCCCAAATCTTACCTTATACAACCCCTTATAGCTAAATTACTCTTTAACGGGTCATAGACATAAAAAGCAACTGATGGGCGACTGATGGATGACTTATTAGTCACTCACTCATGTTATTGGGCGATAACATTATAAACCCAAATAACCCGGCACAGACGAGGAATATCGGATATCATTATAACCCCCCTGTGCTCTTCTGTAAGGTCTGATCGGCCCCTATAAGCCTGACAACATCAATGATAGGTTATATCCAACACATGAAGAAGCATGGCGGATCATGTTGTCAGACTGATTGTCAGCAGTGGAGGGAATGTTAGATTGTAAAACATTCAGAATCCTGTGTTTAGGTGACAACTTATGTCTATGGCCATTTTTACCTAGTGCTTAACTTCTATCTTATCTCTAACTTATTTTCTATTATACTTATCTTATATCTTACATAACTTATCTCTATATTATATATCAGGTCCTGTCACACTGGCAGATATTCTACACCATGTTGTTTGGCGCTCATTACCCACATTTATATGCAGCAATGATCATTAGTATGGGGATAAATGATCGGTAATAGGATCATTCATCCCCATACAGTGTTCATTTGTCGGCAGCATATGCCGTGTACACAGGGTGATGTGCTGCCAACAAACGATCATTTCTAATGCCACATAAACGATCTGATCACCGATGAGCGAGGATTTTGTACACACAGCAATGATCATGAGCAGGAACAGCGGAGCTAACGCTTGTTCTTTATCATCCGTCTGTGGAACAGGACCTGATTATGGCTGCCCTTTATCTAATCTCTAATATATCTTCTATCTTTCTTATCTTTCTACCTTATCATTAAGTGACAATTCCTATCTTAAACATTTATGGCATACCTACAGCCTGATATGTGCTGTTCTCACCTCTGAGAATCTCATCTATGGAGAGAATGAGGGTCCCTTGTCCCATTAGGAGTCAATGAAGAGGTTTGGAAATACCATAAATGTATAAGGTGGGAATACCCCTTTACTTTATACTTATACCCATCTGATAACTATGGCTACTTTCATATCTGAGCTTTCCCTTTCCGCTATTGAGATCCGTCATAGGATCTCAATAGCGGGGGGAAAACGCTTCCGTTTTGTCCCCATTCATTGTCAATGGGGACAAAACTGAACTGAACGAAACAGAGTGCACCAGAATGCATTCCTTTCCGTTTGATTGCGTCGTCATCGCGGACAGAATTACGCTGCAAGCAGTGTTTTTCCGTCCGTGATTTGGTTTGGAGCAAGACGGATCCATCATGACTCAGAATGTAAGTCAATGGGGACGGATCAGTTTTCTCGGACACAATAGAAAACGGATCCGTCCCCCATTAACTTTCAATGGTGTTCATGATGGATCCGTCATGGCAATTTTAAAGATAATACAACCGGATCCGTTCATAACGGATGAAGATGGTTGTATTATCATGACAGAAGTTTTTTTGTTGATCCATGTCGGATTCAGCAAAAATGCTGGTGTGAAAGTAGTCTAAGTTATATTAAACCTACACTTATCAGTTTACTATCTCATATGTAAGTTACTACTCTCTTATATCTGATAACTTATTCTTATCCTATCCCTATCCTATAATTGTGCTATATTTAGTATTTTTTTTTTTTTTTTTCACTTATTATATGTATCTAATAACCCTTTTGTATTAAAAAATAAATGCACTTTTTCAGAACTTTTAATGTGTCACAGTTTCTTATCAAAGTTTTTGATAATGGGGGTCTGAGTGCTGAGATCCTCCACTGATGGTTAAAACGAGGAGTTAGCGCTATTTCTCCTCACTGCTGAACACGGAAATCAAGATGGCGTCAGTAGAAATTCAATGAGGCCGTCTTCATTTCTGTCCTCAGCAGTGAGGAGAAACAATGATAACTACTCGTCCTAGTGATCGGTGGGGGTCTCAGCACTAAGACCCCAGCGATCACTATGTCACTATGACATATTAAAAGTTTTGAAAACCTGCAGGTACACATTATATCTAACTTATTCATCTAATATCTATCTAATGTCTAACCCATTTTTATATCTAGGCTGTTCAGACCTCCTTTATCTACCTTCTCTCTGTCTTGTGCAGTAGGGCGCCAAATTATCAAAGACTAAAATATTGTTAAAGAGGACCTTTCACCGATTCTTACCCTATGAACTAAGTATACATACATGTGGAGCGGCGCCCGGGGATCTCTCTGCACTTACTATTATCCCCGGGCGCCGCTCCGTTCTCCTGCTATGTCCTCCGGTATCTCCGTTCCCTAAGTTATGGTAGGCGGAGTCTGCCCTAGCGCTGGCCAATCGCATTGCAGAGCTCACAGCCTGGGAGAAAATAACCTCCCAGGCTGTGAGCTCTGCGCTGCGATTGGCCAGCGCTAGGGCAGACTCCGCCTACCATAACTTAGGGACTGGTATCTCCGCCTACTATAACTTAGTGAGCGGAGATACCGGAGGGCATAGCAGGAGAACGGAGCGGCGCCCGGAGATAATAGTAAGTGCAGTGAGATCCCCGGGCGCCGCTCTACATATCTGTATAGTTAGTTCATAGGGTAAGAATCGGTGAAAGGTCCTCTTTAAGTGTAATAATCATTCAATTAGATTTTTCAACTACACTTAGTCTAAATCATAATAAAAAACTATAATACTCTATATTTTTTTTGTTTTTTTTTGTTTTTTTCAATTCTATTAACTATAAATATTTCTAAACTATACTTACCTATACTTACCTTACTTACCATAACTTATATGATTATATTAAGGAGGCGATCCTTGTCTTTGTTCTTCTTTCTTCTGGAATGTGGGGCCAGACGCAGCAAGGTGCTTCATTCTCCTCCTCTTCATTCCTGCAAGACTTGCTTGTAGATCACTGCAGTGGTGTCCAGTCTTCTTCTCTTCACTTGATCTTCCTCTTCCAGAGGCTCAGGGGGCAGCTTGCTCTGATGACTATGGAGCTGGTGTTTCATCAAGGGTTTCCAAGTTGACAAAAAGAAAATCCCTCGAACAAGGCCTGGTCCGCTGCTGAAATAGGTGTTCTGACCTCTGCTGCCTCCAGTTTGTCCAGATGGAATGGTTTAGGACGATGATGAGGTTCAGTTGGCTATAACAAGACAGAATTATAATATTAGGATTATGTCTTTCGATAACAGTCCTCTTTTAAAAATTAGGGCAGAATTATCATTGTCTTTAGCCTTTTTATGGTGTAAAAATGGTGCAAATAATGAGGCACCTTTTGCACCACTTATTTTCTCTATAAAATGCAACTTTCTACACTAAACTGGTGTATGAGTAGGCATAGGTTTGATTTTTCTGTCACACAAATTTTGAGTTTATGAAAAGTTAAGAAATGTTTTAAAAAAGAAAAAACAACTGCACTTCATCTACTTTACCTGACTTCTATGCCACAAAAAAGGGGAAGATGTACTTCATAAATATAGTGCTCTTTTTAAACACCATGGAGAGAATTTATTACACCCTGCACTCCAAAATTCGAGCTTGCAATTTTTTGGGGCTTTTGTGAACATAAATTGTGGCTTTTTGCGTCTTTACACTGCTCACTCCGGTTTTGAAAAGGGGTTAGGACGGTGGTTAGTTATGTGGAATAGTTTTACTCCATACTTTGAACTTTAGAAAGTCGCAAAAATAATCTCAAACTCACACCTATAGCAGGGTGGCGTATAAAACCCGGAGCAGCATTTCTACACAACAGTGTTAGGTTTAAAAACTTACCAAATTTATCAAACAATATGTGACATTTGACTTATTTGGCGAAAAATATGCTAGTGTAGACTCAAGGTAAACTGACTTCAAATATTAGCCTCATGATCAATGATCTCCTTCCTCTCTTCACATGGTACATGATAAAAGTGGATGCCTGCAGCAACAGAAACTGTAAAAATCTATTTTAACCCCCCAGTGGTAACTGCAGGGAAATGCAGTGGTTTTATGTTGGCAGCAAAAGAGCCCCCCACTACTAGTCCTATAGCACTGGTGTGGTCTGCCTCCATGTAGAGTACGCCTTGGGTGGGACAGCAGCTCTAGATGTTATTATCTTTCCAGTATTAGTGCCACCAGTAATACTCAACAACTTCAAGATTACAATGAATATCCTCTTCCTAACAGTGCTTCTCTTATAAAGAATCAGTTCTGTAACCTGTAATAGAAGAGGTAGTGGAACAACATTTGGTTATGTACTTACCTCAGGTGTGTATGGTGGAGGCAACTCTAGGGCTTCCACAGAGACCCAGTCCATACGCTGAAAGAATCGGTGCTTTCTGATGTTACCATTCACTCCTAAGCGTCTGGCAGGATCTTTCCGAAGGAGCTAAAATGATCAAATAAAAACCCGTAAATAGAAGAGATACAGCCAATAAACCATGCTCACAGCCATCACTGTATAAACCGTAGTACTAATACCTTGTATGACTACTGACCTTTCTAATGATGTTCTTAATGCCGGAGGATGCATCATCGATTGTCTGATGGTACGCACAATCACTGGTAACCATTTCTTTCAAGATGACACCGAAAGAATACCAGTCTACTCCGGCGTTATACTCCTTCCTAGCCAGCATCTATCAGGAGGAAGAGAGTAGATGCTGAATTGGTCAACATGTTCTACAACTGAGGTCACCATACTGAGTTATCACTATAATAATCTGGGTGATTATGTAATACACTGAGATTTGATGATCTCTAGTTATGGCTGCATGCAGCCTGAATTTGAGATGATGTTAAGCTTTACATATCTTTATGACCTATAACGGGTGAGGGTCTCTACCCTGTGACTACCACCAATCCCTCTCTGAGACTGTGCTTCTTTGTTTCTGACTCTTGGATCTCTAACTCTGTTGTCAGAATGTCTCATTCCCTGAAGAAGAACTGTAATGGGCATATGTCGGGCCATGTGTATGATCCGTGATGACTTATACAATTACAATATGGAAAGTCTCTATTCTGCTCACCTCAGGAGCTATGTAGCCGATTGTTCCAGCGTATGAAGTGGCTGTTCGGTCTCCATGCATGTTGACAAGTGCGAGACCAAAATCAGTGATCTTTACATGGCCCGTTTCAGCCACCAAGATGTTCTCGGGCTTCAGGTCTCTGTTTAATATAAAAAAAACTATTTGTTGGAGAGTTGATCCTACAATTTGATATATTTGACAAATGGCTGATTAGACTTTACGGTGAACCCTGGAACAGACAATTAAAGTGTAATTACCTGTGGATGACGCCCTTTGAGTGCAGGAATTGGATTCCACAGACGAGTTCAGCGGCATAGAATCTGACAGAAAGACAATGAACGAGTGTAACATCCTGGGATAACATAAGAAGTGCTAAGATATTTCTTCTGGTCCATAGATGATTGTCCACAGAACACACAACAAATCCTGTCAGACCCCAGTGACCAATAATGGGTCAGTCAGGCTTCTGATGAGGTTCTGGTGACTAGAATATGGCCGCAGTCTACACTATTGTTACCACAGAAAATACTAGAACCCTAAATGCACATAAAACAACACAGATATAAAGAGAGCCGATCTTATATCTCATATACAGTTCTGATCAGATTTGTAGTTAATAGAAACCTTTACCTTGCACTGGGGATGTCAAGCTGGTCCTTCATCAGTAGGTAGGTGTAAAAGTCCCCGCAGCTCATGTACTCCAGGCCGAGCAGCACATGCAGCTGTTACACAGAACAGACATACAGGTATATTGCTACACATGGTACTATAGGGCAGTATAACTGTACTCTTTATTAGTTAAGTTCTAGTTGGTGACCATACGAGACATTGGACTTGAAAGCGATGTCCTTCTGTATGATCATTTACATATATGATTACATATAACACTTAACCACATAAATATGTATATATATATATATATATAACTTTACATACTGATGTCAAAACTGACCATTATACAGAGATCAGTGGAGCTCTATAGTCACCACATATATCTTCCTATAGAAGTCTCCTGCCATAAGTTATTTTTGCAGGAAGTATAAGGCTACATTCACACAACCATATGTATTTTGCGGTTCGCAAATTGTAGATCCACAAAATATAAATAGTGTCCGTGTTGCTGTTCACATTTTTTCACAGACTCATTGACCCATTTTTCCATGCACCATGTTTTATTAATACAAAGAAACAAATTGATCTTTGCCCTCACTTCAGAAATAAGGGAAGCGGTTCTTCATAAATACGGTGCTCATTCTGAAAACCATATTTCTCAAGTATCCTGACATAAATACAGTGATCTTCTTTACCCCAAACTGTTCTGTCCAGTTTCCCTTCATACAGTGAATATAATTCAAAACTGTAATCTTGCAACCACCACTAGGGGGAGCTCATTGCTGCATAGGAATTTCTACAGTTCATGCACTTTCTGGTAGTTTTATAATGTTGATACTGAATTCCTGTTTTAAAATGTTTTTATAGTCCTAGAATCAATGCCCGATGTTATTCACCAAAGTCTCACGCAACTTTGGACTTAACCATCTTTGCCTCATCAAATCACATACATTTTTATGCTGTACGGAGACAGGTCCCGGTACAGCATTTAAACGAAGTGGATCCGAAGCTTGATTCACTCACCCCTAACTGACACCACAAATTCTTCAACTTCTTTTCAAAAGGGGTTACTTGGTGTGAAAATGTTGAGAACCACTGCTATAGGTGGCAAGGCCAATTTTTGTATTAGACATTTTGGTAAAAGAGGCCCAATGTGGCCCCGACTATATTAATAATATCAGTAGTCACTTTAGGCCATGGCACACCTTAGGTGACTGGTAATATTTTTTTACAGTAGGGGTACATTATCCCATTTACATGACATGTATGTTATAGACTGAGGTACCAGTATGATATGTTGTCAGAAGATGAGATCAGTGGGGCCCATGAGGCTGTGAAGGACGTGGTACATATAATGGCATTTCCTAATATCCTGTAGTCCATACTCTACCTTGGTCTGAAATGCAAAGTCTGCGTGGACAAGGAAGGGACTCCCAGATGCCAGCTGGAAAACTCGTCGCTCCACCATCACAGACTCATCATAACTTTCAGCAAGCAGGGCTCTTTTGCTGATGATCTTAACAGCAAAGTTTTTGCGGGTAGATGGATCTTCCGCCAGCAGGACCGTTCCAAAACTTCCCCGGCCGAGCACATGATGGAATAATAATCTCCTTTTGATGTTATCGGAGACTGTGCTGCTGGAGCCGGTTGGCCGAACACCGCTGCTTCCTAGGAGGAGAATAAATAGAGGAATTACACGGGGCAGATTTACTAATCCTGGCTCTAATGTGGACAGATTAAGGCAATCTGAAGATGCGCCAAATTAATCACAGTGACTGGATGATATCTCAGTTGCATGGCTAGACACCTTGGTCTTATTTTAAACCACCTATTAGTTGGCTTACTTGAGGCATTGGTGTCATATTGCTAGGGTATGCCCCTAATGTCTGATAGGTGCAGATCTCAACTCTGGGACCTGTATCTATCTCTAGAATGGGGCCCCTAAAGTGAACAAGAGCCACTGCACATGCACGGTGTGCTCTGCATTGTCCGGTGTGTTTTCCAAAAAAGCGCGCTCGGCTTTTTTCGGATCCCCATAGAAGGGAATGGGGGGTGTCCTCTAGTGATGAGCGGCAGGGGTCATATTCGAATTCGCAATATTTCACGAATATTCGTTAGGAGTAGTGTTGATTGCGAATTTTCGTAATGCAAATTTTTATAATGAGAATATTCGTAATGCAAATTTTCGGAATGAGAATTAATGAGATCGTGAAAACTCAGATCTGATAGTATATTCTAACCCCCAGGCATTCCCATGGTGACGGGGACGCTTGTCGGGGAGGAGTATGCCAAAGTGGAACAACTGTACAGATTTAAAAAAAAAATACGAATATTATAAAAAACAAATACTGTATATAAGTTTCTTAGAATATTCGTAATATTCTAAAACAAGAATATATAGCAATATAGCGAATATTCAAAAAAAATGAATGTAGAACAATTTAGCTAATATAGTGCTATAATCTTTTTTTTTTTAATAGTTGTAATTTTTTTCCAATCGGAACTTCAGATGAGAAAAAAATTACAACTATTAGACAAAGAAGATTATAGCACTATATTAGCTAAATTGCTCGTTTGCTCGTTTTTAGAATATTCGTAATATTGTAAAACAAGAACATATAGCAATATAGCGAATTATTAAAATTCGCATTACGAAAATTCGCAAATCAACACTACTCCTAAAGTCAAAGATATTGCAGCCTTCTCATTGGCCCACAAGCTAGAAGCAGGGAGGGATCATGTGTACTGATTTAAAAAAAATCTCGAATATTTGCTATTTTGCTATATATTCTTGTTTTAGAATATTACGAATATTCTAAAAATGGAATATATCAGTTTTTTAGAATATTCGTCTTTTTTTCCATCTGAAGTCATGATTCCTCCCTGCTTAACTTAAGCAGGGAGGAATCATGAGTGATGAAAAAAAAAGATAAATATTCTAAAAAACTAATATATTCGATATAGTGCTATATATTAGTTTTTTAGAATATTAGTAATATAAGATTTTTTTTAAATCAGTACATCTTCAGATTGCCTTAATGCGTCATAACCCGGCAAACCCGGGCAAGTGCCAGGGCCCAATGCTCCTGGGGGGGCCCACTGAGCTGCTATGAGCACTTCCATCAATACAGATGGAAGCTCTCATTGCTGTCATTTCACTTATGCAGTACCCCTTTGATGGGCCCTCTGAGTCACATGAGACCTGCTGCTGCAGAGACTCAGACACACCCCTTCAACACACGACATGCTGCCTTAGGAGAGAGACCGGCAGGACTGGAGCAGAAGTGTGAACACATGTTGTCAGTGAGTCTGCACTGTGAAGGGCTGGAGCAGAAGTGTGAACACAGGTTATCAGTGAGTCTGCACTGTGAAGGGCTGGAGCAAGAGTGTGAACACAGGTTGTCAGTGAGTCTGCACTGTGACTGTCTCTTCTCTGTGGGACAGGAGGAGAGGGGGAGGAAGGGGGGGACTCTTCGATCTGCTGCTGGATGCTGCTTCATTCTATTTAGTTGTTTTACTGTTTCATTAAGCAGTTTGCCTCCATGACACCTGCCCCCCCCCCCATATCCTGTCCTATCACATCCTCATGGAGCCCCTGCTGTCTCCTTTCCTCCCTCATGTATCCAGAGCTCCTGTTCCATCCTCCTATCTCCTATTGCTGCCCTGCACAGACCTCCTGCCACTACTTGTTGTATGAATCCCCCTCAGAGCCTTTTCCAACCTACTTGCTGTGTCCACCACTCCTGTCCATCCAGGGCCCCGGGCCCCTGTCTCACTCCTCTGCCTCTCATTATGGTGGCATCTGAACCCCATTCACCATAAGAACCTTCTAACGTCACAGGGTCATGTAACTGTGCCCCCACCCTGTACTGTGGCCCTCACCCCGTACTGTGCCCCTTTATACCCTGCACTGTGCCCTCTTACCACACCCTGTGCAGTGCCCCTAGTCTTTCCCTGTACTGTGCCCTCTTATACCCTTTTATCTGGTCACTGTATCGTGGTTTTATCATTGTATGGCGGTGTTATCACTGTATGGCGGTGGTATCCAAAAACTGGCAATATCTGCAGGATACAAAAAAGGGGACTGCTGCACATTTGTATACATCAAACTGGTAGGAAAAACATCATGTGAACCCACTGGGGGGGGGTACTAAAATTTGCTGTGGGGCCCAGTCAGTTCTAGCTAGATCCCTGCACATCTCCTTCTCTCCTCTAGGCCTGGGCCAGGGGTGACGTTGGGGGGGGGGGGGGGGGGGGGGTACTAAAATTTGCTGTGGGGCCCAGTCAGTTCTAGCTACATCCCTGCACATCTCCTTCTCTCCTCCAGGCCTGGCCCAGGGGTGACGTCATGACGTGTGCGCAGGGAGCTGCGGTTAGTGAATGACAGGACCGCCGGCTCCCCTGCGCAACAGCAATGATTGGTATGTGAGGGGGCCGCTGGGGGGTCATTACACTGTGAGGACCCCTTACACAATATAATGACCCCTAGTGGGCCCCATTTAGTATAATGATCCCCATTGACCCTCCGTTTAGTATAATGAACACCAGAGCACCCATTCAATATAATGACCCCCAGTGCCCCCTCCATACAGTATAACCCCCAGTGTGGGGGCTACTGGGGGTCATTATTCTGAATGGGGGATGACTGGGGGTTATTATTCTGAATGGAGGGCCACTGTGGGGTCATTATACTGTGTGTGGGGCCACTGGGGGTCATTATACCGTGTGAGAGCCACAGGGTGACATGTAAATTTAAAAAATGCCTCAAGGGGACCCACTGGGATTTATCGCCCAAGGGCCCACATGAACCTGGAGCCGGCCCTGGGTAAGACCTACACCTATCTGACATTGGTGGTATATACTAGTGATATGCCACCAGTGTCTCAGATGACACAACCCCTTTAAGTAGATTGGAGACGGAGATTGACTGTGAAGTGCTCTCTGCATTAAGCCATTTTATAGCCCCTCCCCTCTGTTCTGAGTGACAGCTGTAGCATCCAACCAGGAGACTACTACAGCTATCACTCAGAGAGGCTGTGAAGCAGCTAAATGCAGGGTGCACTTCCTAGTTAGGCTCCGCCTCCAGTGCACTCTGCCTCCAGTGCTCATATTAACACTACTCCTGATGATAAAAGCTCCACAAAAGTTATGTTTATCCTGCTGTCCCCAGTGCTTTTTATTTATGTCGGTTAGGCTACTTTCACACTTGCGTTCGGAGCGGATCCATCTGGTGTCTGTACAGACGGATCCGCTCCTATAATGCAAATGCTTGCATCCGTTCAGAACGGAACCGTTTGCATAACAGTTTTTTTCAGATCTGATTTTTCACTTTGTGAAAACTCAGATCCGACAGTATATTCTAACACAGAGGCGTTCCCATGGTAATGGGGACGCTTCAAGTTAGAATATACTAAAAGAACTGTGTACATGACTGCCCCCTGCTGCCAGACTTCCCCCCTCCCTCCCTCCCTCCCCTACATTTAACTCAATGGTGGCCAGCGCGGCCGGCCCCCCCTTCCCCCTCCTGTTTTTAACTCATTGGTGGCCAGTGCGGCCGGCCCCCCCTCCCCCCCTGTTTTTAACTCATTGGTGGCCAGTGCGGCCAGCCCCCCCCCTCCCCCCCCCCTGTTTTTAACTCATTGGTGGCCCGTGCGGCCGGCCTTCCCTCCCCCCCTAATTAAAATGACCGACCCCATCATTGGTGGCAGCGGAGAGTTCCGATCGGAGTCCCAGTTTAATCGCTGGGACTCCGATCGGTAACCATGTCAACCAGGACGCTACTGCAGTCTTGGTTGCCATGGCTACTTATCAATTTTAGAAGAATTATACTTACCTGCGATGTCTATGACCGGCCGGGCGCTCCTCCTACTGGTAAGTGAAAGGTCTGTGCTATAAGCAATGCGCTGCACAGACCTTTCACTTACCAGTAGGAGGAGCGCCGGGCCGGTCACAGACATCGCAGGTAAGTATAATGCTTCTAAAATTGCTAAGTAACCATTGCCGGCCGCACTGGCCACCAATGAGTTAAAACAGGGGGTGGAGGGAGGGGGGGCCGGCCGCACTGGCCACCAATGAGTTAAAAACAGGGGGGGGAGGGAGGGGGGCCAGCCGCACTGGCCACCAATGATGGTGAAGCGTCCCCATCACCATGGGAACGCCTCTGTGTTAGAATATACTGTCGGATCTCAGTTTCACGATCTTACTCAAATCCGATGGTATATTCTAACATAGAGGCGTTCCCATGGTGATGAGGACGCTTCAAGTTAAAATATACCATCGGATTGGAGAAAACTCCGATCTGATGGTATATTAATAGGGACTCCTGACTTTACATTGAAAGTCAATGGGGGACGGATCCGTTTGAAATTGCACCATATTGTGTCAACGTCAAACGGATCCGTCCCCATTGACTTGCATTGTAAGTCTGGACGGATCCGTTTGGCTCCGCACGGCCAGGCGGACACCAAAACGCTGCAAGCTGCGTTCGGGTGTCCGCCTGCTGAGCGGAACGGAGGCCAAACGGTGCCAAACTGATGCATTCTGAGCGGATCCGCATCCACTCAGAATGCATTGGGGCTGTACGGATCCGTTCGGGGCCGCTTGTGAGAGCCTTCAAACGGAACTCACAAGCGGAACCCCGAACGCAAGTGTGAAAGTAGCCTTAACAGTTTAGCGTGGTGAAAACAGACTTAACAAATTCATATGGTGTTTCTTATTTTTGTAATAATGTTTTTTTCACCCTTTTTTTGGGGTCAAAGACGTCTTTTTAACATTTTAGCATGCTCTGGGTCTCACAATTTTACTCCCAAAGACCTATACAAATAAATACAAAATAACTACTACTTGTTATTCCATCTGTTACTATATCTTACTTATGCTTCTCTCCAGGGCTTTTTTTCTCAGAGAAAAGGTGGTGGAACTCACCCCCCCTCCCCTGGCCACGCCCCTACCCAACCCTAGGACTGCCCCCTTACCCGCCCCTAAGACCGCCCCCTACCCACCCCTAGGAACGCCCCCTCTACCCAACCCTAGGACCGCAAGTAAAATTGGGGGGGGGGGGGGGGTATAAAAGTCCAGCCCAGCAAAGAAACCCCCCAGATGGGGATGGCACTGTTAATGGGGGATCTGGGGATGGCACTGTTAATCTGTTAATGGGGGGATCTGAGGATGGCACTGTTATGGGGTGGAGGATCTGGGGATGGCATCCACAGATCCCCCATCCTATAATAGTGCCATCCACAGACCCCCCCCATCCTATAACAGTGCCATCCACAGACCCCCCCATCCCATAACAGTGCCATCCACAGACCCCCGCCACCCCATAACAGTGCCATCCACAAACCCCCCCCACCCCATAACAGTGCCATCCACAGACCCCCGCCACCCCATAACAGTGCCATCCACAAACCCCCCCCCCACCCCATAACAGTGCCATCCACAGACCCCCCCACCCCATAACAGTGCCATCCACAGACCCCCCCACCCCATAACAGTGCCATCCACAGACCCCCCCACCCCATAACAGTGCCATCCACAAACACCCCCACCCCATAACAGTGCCATCCACAGACCCCCCCCACCCCATAACAGTGCCATCCACAGACACCCACCCACCCCATAACAGTGCCATCCACAGACCCCCCACCCCATAACAGTGCCATCCACAGACCCCCCTCCTTAACAGTGCCATCCACAGACCCCCCCCCACCCCATAACAGTGCCATCCACAGACCCCCCCACCCCATAACAGTGCCATCCACAGACCCCCCTTAACAGTGCCATCCACAGACCCCCCCACCCCATAACAGTGCCATCCACAGACCCCCCCACCCCATAACAGTGCCATCCACAGACCCCCCCACCCCATAACAGTGTCATCCACAGACCCCCCATTGCTGCTCCAGTAGAGACTTATAAAATGTGTAATTAAATGAATAATGATTCCTGCTGCCCCTCAGTAAGATAACTTTCAATATACAGTATTGTACTCACAGCCGGCTACTGTTATCGTAATGCAGACGGCCGGGCAGACGAGCGGCAGCGTCACTGACTGACGTCACGTACGTGCGCCGCCTACTTTATGAATAAAGCAGGCGGCCCAGGCAGGTGACGTCAGTCAGTGACTCTGCCGCTCGTCTGCCCGGCCGCCTGCATTACGATAACAGTAGCCGGCTGTGAGTACAATATATTGAAAGTTATCTTACTGAGGGGCAGCAGGAATCATTATTCATTTAATTACACATTTTATAAGTCTCTACTGGAGCTGGGGGCCGGAGCACAGTGAACGCACCGGCCCCCTGCTCCTCCTCCCAGTCCCTCCCCGCTGATACATCGCAGGCTGCGATGTCAAAAGGTGGCGGAACGCCGTTCCGGTGCATTCCGCCAGAAAAAAAGCCCTGCTTCTCTCTATATATACTTTACACTAATAATAACCACCACACAAAGAAAGAAAATCCTTTATTGTACGAGATCCAAAAACATACAATTTGTATTATATGTGACAAACTTACCTAATGTTTGTTACCCTAAAATATGAAAATACTCAATAAAAATTTACTATGAAAAAATTGGTGCAAAGGAAAACTGACTTGGTTGTCCATAGCAACCAATCAGTTTCCACTTTTCATTTTGCAGAGCCCCTTGTGAAAATGTAAGGATCAATCTGACTGGTTGCTATGGACAACTAAGACAATTTCCATTTGTACCAGTTTTGAAAAGTCTCCCTAAAGTGTGTTTGCAGGTAATGCAGCTGTAAAAACACATTGGGGAAGATTTATCAAATCTGGTGTAAAGGAAAACTGGCTTAGTTGCCCATAGCAACCAATCAGATTCCATCTTTCATTTTGCAGAGCTCCTTTGGAGTTGGAATCTGATTAGTTGCTATGGGCAGCAAAGCCAGTTTTCCTTTACACCAGTTTGATAAATCTCCCCCATTCAGTTTTTCCAATATGCTTAAAAACACATGACTCCCGCCCCCCACCCCTGTGTATCCCCAGCTTTTTACAGGACAACATAAGAGGAGAAGACGTCATTTCCATCAGTGTTCGGCCATTTCCCATGATACAATCATTCCAGGTGACAGAGCAGCATTAGACATGAGCTGTGTGTCCAGTGGCTATCATTGTATGGCTCCCCATACTGATCACATGTACATTATCTACCTGAGCCTCCCTGCTGGTCCTCTGCATCTTCTTTCTTCTGGCCTTCTTCACCTTTCTTGTACTTCTTGGCCCCACTTCCTGAGCTGAAGATGGCTGCTCTCTTCTTGGCTCCCATCTTCTGGATCTCCTCTTCTTTCTTCTGGACCGGTCCTTTGGTCCTCTTGACTGAAGACTTCCTCCCATCAGCCGATGAGTCCACGGTCAGTCTTCTTCTCTTCACTCCTCCCTTCTCCTTTTCTTCCTCCGCATCCATTTTGTCGCTCTGCTTACGTCCAGCAGACATATCCTCCTCCGTCGTCGGTCACTTCTAACTGTCACTTCTAACTGTCACTCACTGACATTCACATGTAATCATCACAATTGCCCTGGTCATGTGACCAGCAACTGACCAATCACATTCAAGAGAAAACTTTCATTTTGCCAAGATATAACACACAGACATTTACAATTCTGTCCAATATTGTTTAAGATGAAAAGAGCAGTTTCTGTTTCTACAGAGCATCTTATGAGTGCGATTCAAGTAATCTCAGTGGCAGCGGTGTCCATATATGTGAGAGGGCCTTATGGCAAGGATGAACATTGGGCTCCTTCTGGTGGTGTATAACTCTGCCACACCCCATGGATGTACATAAAGATTATAAGGTCCCATGACAAAACTTAGTATATCCGTCCCTACCCGCAGTGGTCCAACAAAATATCACCCCTTTATGGGGAGCTCTGTTAATACTGACTCAGCATGCATGCGGAGTGCCGGTATCTCCTCCCTGCAGTGTATAACACCCTGGGGATGAATCTGGCTTAGACTTAGATGCCAGGTCAGAAAGCAGAGCTCTGTGCCTCACTGAAGCCTCACCCACACTGACTTCATAAATATGGCGCTTAGTTTGAACACCTCTCTTTTTAATGCATTTACACCAGAAAACTGGTTTATAATTCTCATCTATACAATTTTAATCTAATTTCCCTTTATATTGTAGATGACAAAACTGGCCACCTGCAGCCACCACTAGAGGGAGCTCAGTGCATAGGAATGCATATGGGTATCATTGAACCCAATCTCTATGCACTGACCTTCTCCAAGGAGTGGGACTTCATTGTCCTCTTTGATTGTGCGTCCTATAGTAGTGGTGTTATCTCCCTTCATGGTGACTATGACACTGCAAGACCCTTAGCCACCACCTTTCCATGATCCTTGACCCTTGTAGAGAAAAGAATCCTGCGCAGGTTCTCACCCATTACACTAAAACTGTGCTCGAACCTTGCTTGTGAACCAAGTTCAGGGGTCTTGTGAGCATATGCCAGGCCAGTAAGTGTCAGCATATCTGTTTTTCCACTAAATCCTGACAGAATCCACGGTGTATGAACTTGGCCTTAGGATACATTCAGACAGCCATATTTTTTTCAGTCCACAAACCGCAGATCTGCAAAACATGGATACTGGCAGTGTGCAAGTTGCATCACGGTGCAGACCCATTGAATTCAATGCGTTTATTGTCTGCATGTTGTAGCAAAGTATAGGATATGTCCTACAGTATCTTTTGCAGCATGGCCGCATAGATGCAAAAGCACAAGAAAGAGCTTATGTGTGCCCAAGTCTGAATTACCTCAGCAGGTCCTGATGACGGCGTCTTCTTGGATGTAGACATTTTTGTACTGCAAAACTGTGGACCACTAAAAAGGGTCTGCCTGTAAAAATTAAATAAAGAATTTAAAATGAAAAAATACACCACTTTTTAATAACAGTGTATTACAATGTGCCCAGGGTTGGACTGGCCCACCAGAGTATCAGAGGATACTCTGGTGGGCCCAACTTCCCAAGCTCTGACAATAATGGACCCCTAATAAAACAAGGCCCTTAAGGTCCAATATACAGTGGTCCCTCAAGTTACAATATTAATTGGTTCCAAGACGACCATTGTAAGTTGAAAACACTGTAAGTTGAGTAATCGGTTCCAAAATCCCAAAATGTCATCCAAGATAAGAGAAAATGAAGATTTAAGGCCTCTTTCACACTTGCGTTGTTGGGATCCGGCATGCACTTCCGTTGCCGGAGGTGCCTGCCGGATCCGTAACAACGCAAGTGTACTGAAAGCATTTGAAGACGGAACCGTCTTCCAAATGCGTTCAGTGTTACTATGGCACCCAGGACGCTATTAAAGTCCTGGTTGCCATAGTAGGATTGGGGAGCGGGGGAGCGGTATACTTACCGTCCGTGCGGCTCCCGGGGCGCTCCAGAGTGACGTCAGAGCGCCCCATGCGCATGGATGACGTGATCCATGTGATCACGTGATCCATGCGCTTGGGGCGCCCTGACGTCACTCTGGAGCGCCCGGGGAGCCGCACGGACGGTAAGTATGCTGCTCCCCTGCTCCCCGCTACACTTACCATGGCTGTCAGGACTTTAGCGTCCCGGCAGCCATGGTAACCACTCTGAAAAAGCTAAATGTCGGCTCCGGCAATGCGCCGAAACGACGTTTAGCTTAAAGCCGGATCCGGATCAATGCCTTTCAATGGGCATTGATCCCGGATCCGGCCTTGCGGCAAGTCTTCAGGATTTTTGGCCGGAGCAAAAAGCGCAGCATGCTGCGGTATTTTCTCCGGCCAAAAAACGTTCCGTACCGGAACTGAAGACATCCTGATGCATCCTGAACGGATTTCACTCCATTCAGAATGCATTAGGATAATCCTGATCAGTATTCTTCCGGCATAGAGTCCCGACGACGGAACTCTATGCCGGAAGACAATAACGCAGGTGTGAAAGAGCCCTAAGAAAAATAAGCAGATAACTAAGACAGATAAAACGAGTCCTTACATATAACAGTCAGGAATAGCTGCCAACTAGCAACTAATACAGCTAATTTACCAGAGAAGTGGCCTTGATTGGTTGGAGTCTGGGGCATTGTATGTGGAGTCTAGTTTCAACTTACCATGGGTCAGAAAAGACTATTGTATGTAGAAAATATTGTATCCTGAGGCCATTGTATCTTGAGGGATCAATGTACACAGAGAGTGGGCCCTCAGAATCGTTTCATATGCTGGGCCCAAGGGACTACAGTCCGATGCTGAGTCTGCCTGCACTTTTAACAAACTTTGACTGATTTGTCATGATATATAAAAAGTTTTGATCAGCACTCAGACCCCCACTAATCAACATCCTTGTTATGTCATTAATACATATCAAAAGTTTGTTAATAGAACACCACACTGTAAAGGGGTTTTCCCATGACAGCCACAGGATAGGGGACAAGTGGTCAGACAGTTATGTAGTGTTAATCGAGCACCAAAGTACTCGGGTGCTCTGGTGCTCGAGTAGAACCCTTTGGGATGCTCGGGTGCTATACAAAGCACCAGAGCACAGTGGAAGTTAATGGGAGAACCAGAGCATTAAACCAGGCACCCCCTGCTCTGAAGAGGGGAGGGTGTCCGGTTCACAGGAAAAGGTCAGAAATTGATGGAAACACCACTGAAATGGTTCGGGAACAGCAAGGGGGGGGATGTCTGGATGCATCTTGGACTCCCAGGTCGCTGCTGGAAACTATGTTATCCGAGTAGTGCGCCACTTTTACAGACTGACAATAATACGCACAAAACCGAATATAAAATCGGAAATTTCTTTAGGAAACATTCTTTCCTGTATATTTACTTGTATATAAAGTGCAAGTGCTGCCAAAAATTACAAGGAAGAGGCACTCCGATACAACCTGTATATCACATAAAGGAGGGCCTCATTCACATTGTGGTACAATTGTTCAGGTAGTGGGACTCCTATACTCATAAAGCCTATGCACTAAGTGAAAGGGCTGCCAAAAATTACAAGGAATCAGCACTCCAATACACTCTTTATTACACATAAAGGAGGGCATCATACACACTCTTGAAAAATTATGATGGGTGGCCTGCTGGTGACCCTCAAAAACTATTGAAGCAAGGGCCTGCTGATCTGACCCTCTAAAACATTAGGGGCGAGTGCCTGCTGCTGATGTGACCTTCTAAAACATTAGGGGCGACGGCCTGCTGCTGATGTGACCATCTAAAACATTAGGGGTGAGGGTCTGCTGCTGAGCTCACCCTCTAAAACATTAGGGGCGAGTGCCTGCTGCTGATATGACCTTTTAAAACATTAGGGGTGAGGGTCTGCTGCTGAGCTGACCATCTAAAACATTAGGGGTAAGGGTCTACTGCTAAGATGACCCTCTAAAACATTAGGGATGAGTGCCTGCTGCTGATCTGACCATCTAAAACATTATGGGTGAGGGCCTGCTGGTAACCCTCAAAAACATTATGAACAGGGGCCTGCTGGTGACCCTCAAAACATTATGGGCGAAGGCCTGCTGGTGACCCTCTAAAACATTAAGGGTGAGGGCCTGCTGGTGACCCTCAAAAACATTATGGACGAGGGCCTGCTGGTGACCCTTTAAAACATTAAGAACAAGGGCCTGCTGGTGACCCTCTAAAACATTATTGGCGAGGGGCCTGCTGGTGACCCTCAAAAACATTATGGGCGAGGGCCTGCTGGTGACCCTCTAAAACATTATGTGTGAGGGCCTGCTGGTGACCCTCAAAAACATTATGTGTGAGGGCCTGCTGGTGACCCTCAAAAACATTATGGGCAAGGGCCTGCTGGTGACCCTCTAAAAATTATGGGTAAAGGCCTGCAGGCAGGGCCGGATTAACGTAGGGGCAGGTGGAGCTGCAGCTCCAGGCCACTGCATGAAAATAGGCCCAGCAGCCCGCATAGGCCAACCGGAGCTAGGCCCGCATAGGCCGCCTCGCTGAGGTTGCCTGGCGGCCGCCCCGCAACCCTTTAATAGGACCGAACCGTGCCGACTGTCAGATGATGACAGGGCCGGCGTGCAAGGAGAAATCTCCCAGGCCGGCCCTTTACAGAACTCACCAGGACAGTGACAGCTGACAGATCAGGTCAGGTGACAGGTCTGCTGTGCACGCCGCGCTGCGTTGTCACGTCAGGCTCCTCCCCTGGGGCCTAGGCCATGCCGTAAAGTGAAAGACCGTGACGGCTGCTGCGCGCGGGAAGTTCAAAATTCTTCCTGCGTGGAGTCAGGGGTGCTGCCAGCGGTGAGTCGCGTTCAGCAGCCTTCAGTGTACTGCCCAGAAAACAACTCATAGGCGGTAAGTAAATCAGCATTGGCTCACCTCACCTATTATACTGTATACTGTATAATTTATACATGTCATTCAGGAGCATGGAAAAGCTGGGTGATGATTTTTTTTCACATACCGTAGCTTTTCCATGCTCCTGAATTGCATATCTGCTTATAGGCATATATATCGTTATAATAGCTGAGCCTGATCTATTATAAACAGATATGCCATTCAGGAGCATGGAAAAGCTAAGTGAGAAATAGTCACCTAGCTCTTCAATGCTCCTGAGTGGTATATCTGCTTATAATAGATCAGCTATTATAAACAGATATGCCTAAAGGCAGATTTGCCATTCAGGAGCATAGCATGGAAAAGTTATGTGAGAAATTGTCACCTAGCTTTTCCATGCTCCTGAATGATATATCTGCTTATAATAGTTCAGCTATTACAAACAGATATGCCTAAAGGCAGATCTGCCATTCAGGAGCATGGAAAAGCTAGGTGACTGTTTCTCACCTAGCTTTTCCATGCTCCTGAATGGCAGATCTGCATATAATAGCTTGGCTATTATAAACATGTATGCATATAAGCAGATATGCCATTCAGGAGCATGGAAAAGCTAGGTGACTATTTCTTGCCTACCTATCTTTTCCAAGCTCCTCAATGGCATATCTGCTTATAATAGATTAGCTTTTATAAACACATATGCCATTCAGGAGCATGGAAAAGCTAGACGTGAATAGCTTTTTCATGCTCCTGAATGACATATCCAGCAGCACTAGTTAACTCCTTGGGGGGTGGCTATGCATTAAATATACAGCCATCTATATAGATGGCTGTATATTTAAACTGTGGCCAGAGATGTACACTTAGGCTAAGTTCACACAGCAGATTTTTTACACGCAAACCCGTGCGTAAATCTGCTTCAAAATTACGCATGAACTTTAGACCAATAGACTTGAATGGGATTACGCAGACCCGTTCACACTTCAAACTTTATGCATGCGTATTTGCATGTGTAATTTAGCGTAAATTCACACTTTATTTGTGCTATAAAAAGTTGCTCTGCGTTGCAATTTCATTTTCTATAAAAAGGCCCATTAAAATCTTCTGCACCAGGCCCATGATGCTCTTAATCCGGCCCTGCCTGCAGGTGACCCTCTAAAACATTTAGGGTGAGGGCCTGCTGCTGAGCTGACCCTCTAAAACATTAGGAGCGAGGGCATCATAATACATAAGAAGGTTGATATGTTGGAGGAGGAGGAGGACAAAAGGGAGATTGAACCATGTACCCTTTTTAGTGGTGGAAGGGGTGCATGGGAATACAGCGTATTTAATACACCATAAAAGCCACATTTAGAGTGCCTTTATGTTCAGTCGCTTTCCTCTGGAGGAGTAGAGAAGTCAGGGGCAATCCAGGCCTTGTTTATTTTTATAAGAGTCAATCGGTCAGCATTTTCAGTTGACAGGCGGATGCGCTTATCAGTTATTATTCCCCCAGCAGCACTAAATACACGCTCTGACAAAACGCTGGCGGCAGGGAAGGCCAGCACTTCCAAGGCGTTGAGGGCCAGTTCATGCCACATGTCCAGCTTGGACACCCAATAGTTGTAAGGCACACAGGGATCACTGAGGACGCTGACATGATCTTCTACATACTCCTTCACTATCTTCCAAAATCTTTCCTTCCTTGTGACACTAGACCGCGCATTAAGTTGAGGGTGCTGGCGGGGTGTCATAAAACTGTCCCAGGCCTTGGAGAGTGTTGCCCTGCCTCTATTTGAACTACTGTGTGTTCCCCTCCTTTCCCCTCCTCAGTTGGCCAAGGAACTATGTACTCTGCAGCCAGTGTTGTCAGCTGGAAATTTTTGGAGCAATTTTTGCACAAGGACCTTCTTGTATTACACCATTTTGCTCGTCCTCTCCACCACAGGAATCAGAGATGAGAACTTCTCTTGGTAGCAGGAGTTGAGAAGGGTGAACAACCAGTGATCGGTGTTGGCCAAAATGCATAGAACGCGAGGGTCACAGGAAAGGCAGCTTAATATAAAGTCAGCCATGTGTGCCAGAGTCCCAACAGAGAATGCAGCGTACTCAAGTTGTGTGCCATAGGTGTTTCTGGGTGATGTAGTGCAATATACACTAACCTGGTACAGCTGACTCTCTGCAAGGGCAGGTATAGGTAAAGATAGTTCGTGACGCCAGTGCCAAGTAAACGGTGGCACGCCGTTTGCGGATGCAGGAATAAATTGAGGAAACGTAGTCTTAAAACAGAACTCCAACTTTAGTAGTTTCGCAAGCAGAGACAATATAGGAAATACAGTTCCTAAGCATACAGTCGATTTTGCAATTCGGTCGATGCAGGCAATTCAGTTATAGCAGGGTAATTACAGAGTGTTGAACACAGGACTTGCAGCACAGGAGCTTGCACTCTAATTCTGTCTGATCCTGGAATTCAGCAATTCTTCACCAAGGCCCATTAACCTAATTCTGGCTTTATATCCTTGGCTATGGCTTCTATAAGTACCTCCTCTGTCTTTCTGAGTACCTCTGGCTTTCCTGATCTTTGCCTCTGTCTCTCTCAGCTTCTGAATGGTTCCTCAGGCTCTTAGTCTAAGGTATTCCTGCTTCTGCATATGGGAATTCAGGAGGGAATCTTCTCTTGAACAACAGGCTTCAGGCCTGGACTTGTCTCGGACATTGTCTAATCTCCAACTGTAGATTACAGATACTAGACTCCGTCTGCCTTGCACTTCCCTGTCTGGGCTTTATATAAACTAGGGCTCTCTAGCTCCCTCTAGCGACTAGAAGCTGGAATGACACCCCTGCAAGCCTGTACATGCAAGTTTCAGTAAAAGGAAAATACATACATTACATGACATTTTATAAAACTGACGTATAACAACTTCCCCATAATTAGGAGGGACGACAGCACACCAAGTGACACTTTGGTAGTGACGGGTATTACAGTTCCCGTACACTACAAGAAGACTTCTCTGTCCTTATCAGGAGGATGACCCTCAATCTCCTCATCTTCTTCCTCCTCTTCTACCCATCCATGCGGAACAGATGGAATAAAACTTCCATGGGTACTACCCTTTGTAGCGGAGGCAACCGTCTCCTGCTCCTCCTCCTCATCATCCAATTCGCTCTGAGAAGACGAACTGAGGGTGGTCTGGCTATCACCCTGTGTACTGTCTTCCCCCATTTCCACCTCTTCCACATGCAAAGCGTCCGCCTTAATTGTGAGGAGCGAGTGTTTGAGTAGACACAGAAGTGGGATGGTTATGCTGATAATAGCGTTATTGCCGCTCACCATCTGTGTTGATTCCTCAAAGTTGCGTAAAATCAGACATCAATGCCCACTCATCGCTTGTGAAGAGCGGAAGCTGACTGGAAAGGCGATGACCATGTTGCAGCTGGTATTCCACTACTGCCCTCTGCTGCTCACGAAGCCTGGCCAACATGTGGAATGTGGAGTTCCAGCGCGTGCTCACAATGTACAAAAGTTGGTGAGCTGGGAATTGCAAGTGCTGCTGCAGCGTTGCCAGACCGGCGGAAGCTGTTGATGACTTGCGGAAATGGGCACACACGCAGCGCACCTTCACCATTAGCTCAGGCAAATTGGGGTAGGTTTTGAGAAACCGCTGAACCACTAGGTTGAACACGTGGGCTAGGCATGGTATGTGTGTGAGCTTGCCGAGCTCCAAAGCCGCCACCAAGTTACGGCCATTATCAGACACAACCATGCCTGGTTGTAGGTTGAGTGGCGAGAGCCACAGCTCAGTCTGGTCCCTTATCCCCTGCCACAGCAATGCGGCAGTGTGCTGTTTGTCACCTAAGCAGATCAGTTTAATCACGGCCTGATGCCGCTTCCCCACTGCAGTGCTACACTGCTTCCAGCTACTGACTGATGTCTGACTGGTGCTGCAAGATGATAATTCAGAGGTGGAAGTGGAGGAGGAGAAGGGGGGGTTGCAGCCACTAACATAGGTGGTGGCGGAAACCCTGATGGAAGTAGGGCCCGCAATCCTTGGCGTCAGTACCTGTGCCATCCCAGGGTACGACTCGCTCCCGGCCTCCAAAATGTTCACCCAGTGTGCCGTCAAGGAAATGTAGCATCCCTGGCCAAAAGCACTTGTCCATGTGTCAGTCGTTAAGTGGACCTTCCCAGTAACTGCGTTGGTCAGGGCACGGGTGATGTTACAGGACAAATGCTGGTGTAAGGCTGGGACTGCACACAGTGAAAAATATTGGCGGCGGGACGTCCACCGACATCAGGCTGCGGAAAGCTTCAGTGTCCACAAGCCAAAATGCCAACATTTCCAGGGCCAGCAATTTGAAAAGGTGCACATTTAGTGCTATGGCCTGTGGGTGGGTGGCTGAATATTTGCGCTTTCGTTCAAAGGCCTGGTGTATAGACATCTGTATGCTGCGCTGGGACGCAGAAGTGGATGTGTTAGCTGATGGTGTTTGCGAAGGTCCAGGTGCATGGCGGGAGGCATCCGGGCCTGCGCCTTGGACAGGGGATTGGCCAGCACGTAACACAGGGGAAGAGGAGGCAGTGGTGTGACCCGCAGTCACTGATTGTGGACCCAGGCGTTCAGCCCACCTTTTAGGGTGCTTTGATGCCATGTGGCAGATCATGCTGGTGGTGGTGAGGTTGCTAGTGTTCACGCCCCTGCTAATTTTGGTTCGGCACAGGTTGTAAATGACAATTCTTTTATCGTCCACACTTACCTCAAAAAAGCGCCAGGCTGCGGAACACCTACCCCTTGGCAAGGGAGATTGCCGCAAGGGGGTGCTCCAGGGAACAGTTGCGGGCCTGTTTGGTGTGGCTCGCCTTATCCCTTTTGCCTGTTGCGATGCTGCGGATCCCTTCCCCACTGTACTGCTGTCCTCGCTCGGCTTGCCACCTTCCCAGTAAGGGTCAGTGACTTCCACCGCCTTTTCTTCCACTTCCTCACTCTGGTTATCCTCCTGACTTTTTAACCTAACAACAATCTCTGTTATTGACAACTGTGTCTCATCCTCATCATCAACCTCTTGAGACACTAATTGCCGTTGACCTTTTGGCAACTGTGTCTCATCATCATCATCCACCTCATGAAACACTAATTGCCGTTCCCCACCGTCATCTTCTTGTGACTGTGGATGCTCAAGAGTTTGGGAATCAGGGCACAATATCTCCTCATGTCCCTCTTCAAGCGGGCTTGTCGAGAGGCCCAAATCAAGGAATGGCGATAAAAAGAGCTCCTCGGAATATCCGAGTGTGGGAGCACTTGATTGCCAAGACTCTCCATGGTGGGAGGAAGTAGTATCAGGGTTAGGATTCTGTTGACCAGACTCTTGGCTACTGAGACTGGACTTTGTGGAAGACAGGGTAGGGCTTAACTGACTGGAAGCATTATTTGCTGCAATGCAACCGACCACCTGGTCGCACTGGTCTGACTACAAGAGTGGTTTCCTGTGCCACCCTGCAAACTTGGCAATGAGCTAGGGATCGTGGATGAGTGTGTTTCTTGTGCTCTGGCAGTAGGCACAGTTCCCCATCAGCAGCACGGCCACTTCCCCGTCCCTTACTGCTCGCCTTGCGCATATTAAATGGTATATATGCTTGCAAGTATGTCACACGTACAGTTGCGCAGGTTTTGTAAGTGTATGCGCAAATGAATGTCACTGAATGTCACAGATATTTAAGATGCGCAAACGTTATACAGGAAATGTAGCGCAGCTAATGTCGCTGTCACCAGCGGCTAAGAAAAAATGACACTGAATGTCACAGATATTTAGGATGCGCAAACGTTATACAGGAGATGTAGCGCAGGTAATGTCGCTGTCAGCAGCGGCCAAACAATTGCACGCAATTTAGCGCAGGTTGAGCTAATGATATATATTGCAGCCAGATAAAACAATAGTCCTTAAAAGGACTTTTGGGGTTCTAACACCTTTCAACACTAAACCCTGCCTAAAAAATACATGACGCGTTTCGGCCAGCCAATCACTGTAATGCCAGTAACCAACATGGCTACAGCATTACAGTGAGTGCCAGTACTTCCCTGCATGTTTATTGGCTGCGAGTCAAAATGGTGTTGGGCCGAGCATGCTCGCCCAACACTACACCTAGGATGTCATTCATTATTTACTAATAACTCCTCTAGCTGACGGTGGATCTGCCGAAGTTATGAAGAAGCACCGGCTACAACATAATTTCGGGGTATCCAGCGGCAGTCTAAATGTATGCCAGCTTATTTGGTGGCTTACATTTAGACCATTTTGTATGCCTTAAACAGACATAGAAAATTATGAATGAGCCCTTTCCCTTCCCCACCAGCGCCATGCTCACTTTTTTAGACCACTGCAACTCCCATCCTCCATTTTTTCCTCCCGGGCTGCCATTGCAATAAAATCTGTAGCTTCTGTTATCATGGATTTTCCTATTGTATTGGAAAATGAGAAAAAAATTATTTGCCGGGTGGAAATGAAAAAACCCACAAGTTAATTACATTTTGCCTTTAAAGAGGACCTTTCAACCATTATGACAATGTGAACTAAGTATACATACATGGAGAGTGGCGCCCGGGGATCTCACTGCACTTACCATTATCCCTGGGCGCCGCTCCGTTCTCCCGCTATGCCCTCCGGTATCTTCGCTCACTAAGTTATGGTAGGCGGAGATTTCAGTCACTAAGTTATGGTAGGCGGAGTCAGCCCTTGTTCTGCTGTAGCGCTGGCCAATCGCAGCGCAGAGCTCACAACCTGGGAGGTTCTTTTCTCCCAGGCTGTGAGTTCTGCAATGCGATTGGCCAGCGCTACAGCAGAACAAGGGCAGACTCCGCCTACCATAACTTTGTGAACGAAGATACCGGAGGGCATAGCGGGAGAACGGAGCGGCGAGAGTATAATTGTCCAGTCAATCTTATCCCCGAAGCAAAATTGCCAAAATCTTGGTTATATAATCTTTCTCAACCCGAAAGAGCAGCTATGCGGGAGTATATTGCCGAGAGTTTGACAAAGGGACAAATTAGACCATCTAAGTCTCCTTTCGCCGCTGGCTTCTTTTTCGTAAAGAAGAAGGACAGACCCCTTAGACCGTGCCTAGATTTCCGGGAACTGAATCTCATTACTGTCAGTGATCCTTATCCCTTTCCCTTGATTCCTGATCTATTTGATCAGATTGTTGGTGCCAAGGTGTTTTCTAAGTTGGATTTAAGAGGAACTTATAATCTGATCAGAATCAGGGAAGGAGATGAATGGAAAACGGCCTTCAATACCCCCGAGGGTCACTTTGAGAACCTAGTCATGCCCTTTGGTTTAACTAATGCTCCAGCAGTCTTTCAGCGCTCAATCAATGACAGTTTTCATCATTTGGTGGGAGGTTCGTTGTTATTTAGCTCGATGACATACTAATTTACTCACCCGATATGAAGACTCATCTGGATCATTTGAGACAAGTGTTATTGATCCTACGGGAGAATAAATTGTATGCTAAGTATGAAAAATGTGTGTTTGCTATTTAGGAGCTGCCGTTTTTGGGGTACTTGCTTTCTGCCTCCGGTTTTCGTATGGATCCCAAAAAGGTCCATGCGGTACTGGAATGGGACTGGCCGGAGAATCAGAAAGCCCTGATGCGGTTTTTAGGATTTACTAATTACTACAGAAAATTCATCCTGAATTATTCCACCATTGTCAAACCTGTGACAGATATGACTAGGAAGGGCGCTGACTTCTCTGTCTGGTCAGATGAGGCATTCCAGGCTTTTTCTGCTATTAAGAAATGTTTTGATTCTGCTCCCATTTTGATGCAACCTGATGTGTCTCAACCCTTCATTGTAGAGGTTGACGCGTCAGAAGTGGGAGTCGGAGCAGTCTTGTCGCAGGGTCCCTCTCCTAGCAAATGGCGGCCGTGTGCTTTTTTCTCCTAGAAACTCTCGGCCGCTGAGAGAAATTATGATGTTGGGAATAGAGAGTTGTTGACCATTAAATTGGCCTTTGAAGAGTGGCGTCATTGGCTAGAAGGGGCTACCCATCCGATTACGGTATTTACTGACAATAAGAATCTGGCTTACCTGCAATCTGCAAAGCGTTTAAATCCTAGGCAGGCTAGATGGTCATTGTTTTTTTTTATCAGGTTCAATTTTGTGGTCACCTATCGCCCTGGGATTAAAAACATCAAAGCGGATGCGTTGTCATGTAGCTTTCCAGGGGGGGGAGATTCGGAGCATCCCGCTCCGATTTTGGCTGATGGGGTGGTGGTTTCCGCTCTTTACCCCGAGCTGGAGACAGAAGTGTTGGGGGCTCAAGAGGAAGCACCTGATTCTTGTCCTCCAGGCAAGTTGTTTGATCTTTCTGAACTGCGATACAAGGTGTTCAAGGAACATCAAGATACTGTCCTTGCGGGACATCCTGGAAGTAGATCCACTGTAGATCTTATTTCCCAGAGATTCTGGTGGCCAGGGTTGCGTAAAAGTGTTGAGGGTTATGTAGCAGCTTGTGAGACCTGTGCACACTCGAAGGTGGCTCACACTCGGCCATCAGGATCTCTTCTTCCTTTGTCCATCCCATCTTGTCCTTGGACGCATTTGTCCGTGGACTTCATTACTGATTTGCCGAGTTTCTCTGGGAAAACTGTGATTTTGGTGGTAGTGGACCGCTTCAGCAAGATGGCTCACCTTGTACCATTATCAGGTTTGCCCAATGCGAAAACTCTCGCTCAGGTTTTTATTGATAACATTGTGAAATTACATGGCATTCCCTCTGACGTAGTGTATGATAGGGGGACGCAATTTGTTTCCAGGTTTTGGAGGGCGTTTTGTTCTCGTCTGGGTATTCAGTTGTCTTTCTCTTTGGCTTTTCATCCTCAGTCAAATGGTCAAACTGAGCGCACTAACCAAAACCTGGAGACCTGAAGTTGCCGAAGGTGTGTGCGATTACGTCAAAACACGCACCAGACTTGGTTGAGTGGCTCACTTAGCCTTCCGCTTCTGCACCCTCCTCATCCTCTCTATCTGCACCCTCTTCACTCTCTGCTGTGTGCACCTCCAAAGACACCACCACCATATCCCCTCTGCTCAAGTCAGAGGAATTATTTTGCCATCCATTACAAGACCTTACCGATGTGCATCCATTCTTGGCATCGGATCAGGAAGAGGAGGTAGCAACGGTCGCCACCCAGCAGTCTGACAACAGTATCCAGATCAGCCCAAGGAGGGTGATCCCCGCTGTTGCTGCCTACTCTGAGATCTCTAATGTCAGTGGTGGTGAAGGGGACGATGATGATGTGTCTATGGATGTCACGTGGGTGCCCACAAGAGAGGACGAGGAGGGGAGTTTAGAGGGAGAGACGGAGCAGCAGATAGGGAGGAGAAGAAGGAGAAGCAGGCAGAACTTAAAGTGCACAGGAGGTAAAAAGGAGACTGCTAATGTATCTGGAACGAGCCATCCACCATGCAAGGTCACATGTGGCGCTCCCAGGATGCTGGCACATGGCCCTGCAGTGTGGGCTTTTTTAAACGTGTCCGCTGCTGACAATAGTGTTGCCATCTGCAGCCTGTGCTGTCAAGTCGCGGTAAGCCCAACACTCACCTAGGGACGACCGCCTTAAGAAGGCACGTGGCCTCCCATCAAGGAGCCCAGTGGGAGCAACACCATCAGAACTCTCAAAGACACACTCCTGGTGCTCCATGTCCTGCCTATTCTCCTTTCCCTTCTCCTCTCTCCTCCCATTTGTCCTCCACTCCACCTTCCACCGTGCCGTCAACCCGTTCATCTGGCAAATATCAGGCGTCCGTGGCCCAAATGTTCTAGTGTAAAAAGATGATGACGCCAGATAACCCTCTTGCCCAACAGCTAACCGCCGGCTTGTTGGAATTGCCAGCCCGCCAACTACTGCCATATAAATTGGTGGACTCGGAGGCCTTTAGAAAATTTGTGGCCATTGGCACACTGCAATGGAAGGTACCCGGAAGGAAATATTTCTCCCAGAAGGGCATCCCGGAGCTATATGGCCACGTTCAGCGGCAAGTGAATTTATCTCTGGCACACAGTGTCAGTGCCAAGATACATCTGACCACAGACACGTGGTCTAGCAAACACGGGCAGGTAAGGTACATAACTTTTGCTGCCCACTGGGTGAACCTTCTGATGGCTGTCAAGCATGCAACCCGTGGCACCCATGTGGATTTGGTGTTATCGCCACGGATTGCATACAGGCCTGCCTCTTCTCCTCCTTCTACTCCATTCTCCGTCTCCTCTTCGGCTGACTCCTCCTTTTCCTCTTCCACTGCGCCCCCCCAAGCTCCCCAGAACCTATTTGATGTGCCAGGTGAGACGTTGGCATGCTGTGCTGCGGCTGTTGTGCCTGGAAGCCAAGAGCCACACTGGTCCTGCACTCCTTTTAGCTTTGCGGTCACAGACTGATGAGTGGCTAACCCCGCTCAATTTGACAGTTGATAAAGTGGTATGCGACAACGGTGCCAATCTGCTACTAAGCACGCTGTAAGAGGGCAAAATGACACACGTGCCGTGCATGGCACATGTCCTGAACTAAGTCGTGCAGCGATTTGTTGCCAAATACCTCGGGGTCCAGAACGTCTTGCGGCAGGCCAGGAAAATCTCTGCCCATTTTAAAAGATCTTAAACAGCCATGGCTCGCCTTGCTGACTTTCAGTGGCGACACCACCTCCCCGTCAGACGTCTGATTTGTGACTGTCCGATGCGCTGGAACTCTACCTTGTATGTGCTTGATAGGCTGCATAAACGTGCAGTTAACGACTACCTGAACGAACTCTGCGGCAGGACAGGTTCTGGGGAGCTTGTTTGTTTTTATCACTACGCCAGTGGCTGCTCAGACTTGTGCAGCCATTTGATGAGATCACCCAACTGGTCAGTCGCAGCCAGGGTGCCATCAGTGACATCATACCTTACACCTTTCTAGAGCGTACATTGCGTCGTGTCATTGATCAAGCCGTCGAGGAGCAGGAGCAGGAAGATGAGGAAGTCGCAATGCTGGATGAATTCCCAGGGGGGCTACTGCATCTGAGACAAGTCAACAGGAGTCTGAAGAGGAGTCAGAGGAGGATGGTGCCAGGGCGGAGGAGGAGCAAGAAGAGCATGCTTTAAACGTTTCTGGGATCCCTGGTGTTGTCCGTGGCTGGCGGGAGGAGACCGAGGACGACATTATCCTAAACGATGAGCAGGAGCCAGGCCACTGCACCGCTTCCAGTTTAGTGCAAATGGTGGCCTTCATGCTCCAGTGTTTTAAGAGGGACCCCTGTATAAAAAGCATAAAGGCCAAGGACCAGTACTGGGTGGCAACGTACTTAGACCCCCGGTACAAACACAAAATGGCGGACATGTTACCACCATCACAGAAGGCTGTCAGAATGCAGCACTTCCAGGCCTGTTTGGCGGGCGCTTGCAGAGGAATTTTCACTCACAGAGAAACAGTTGCGGGTACCAATCCAACAGCGCATGCAAGAAGAGGGCGGTTCGAAGATGTGTTAGTCACTTCGGACATGAGATCATTCTTGCATAAACCCATCGACAGCCGCCCTCCGGATCCAGCCTCACGGAACGCCTAGACCGACAGGTGTCGGACTACATCAGGTTAACGGCCGATGTGGACGCTCTGAGAAGCGAGAAAGCCCTGGACTACTGGGTGTACAGGCTTGACCTGTGACCAGAGCTGGCACAATTTGCCATGGAACTGTTGGCTTGCCCCTCGTCCAGTGTCCTGTCCGAAAGGACGTTCAGCGCAGCAAGGGGGATCGTGACCGATAAGCGCACTTGCCTAGCTCACGACAGTGTGGACTACCTCACATTTCTAAAAATGAATGAGGTATGGATCTCGGAGGAATTCGACACCTGTGAAGACCAGGTTTAATTGAATTTCCTCATTCCAGCCCACAAATATCCGCCATCACCCAGAACAAATATTGGTCCCTGTCTTAGGTAAACAGAGCGACATAAAAGGCCTTTTCTGTCCGTTGAATGCCTAATGTTTTGGGCCTTGGAGGAATTCAACACCTGGGACGATCACATGTTTCAATTATTATCATTAGGGGTTTATTCTAGAGGGGATATTTTGTTAGCCATCTTTTTAATCCAATTTTATATTTTTAGTTCTTTTAAACATATGTATTTGACCTTTATTTATACTGGCCTTCAGTAAAATTGATATCCTTTGACCATCTAATAGACCTCCAGCCACATACTTAATTGTTCTTTTATGTACGCTGAATGCATAATTTTTGGGGCCTGTAGTACACTGGCCTGTTGGAAAATTTATATCCAATGACCATGTAATTTACCTCCAGCCACATACTTCAACACCAGTGACGACCACGTATTATCGAATTTCAACTATTATCATTATTTTTTTTTTCAAGAGGGGGGATTTCGTTAGCCCTGTTTTTAATCCAATTTTATATTTTTGTTTTTCTAAACATATGTATTTGACCTGTATTTGTACTGGCCTGCAGTAAAATTGATTTCCATTGACCGTGTAGTATACCTCCAGCCACATAATCACTTGATCTTTTCTGTCATGTGAATGCCTAATGTTTGGGGCCTGTAGTCCAGTGGCCTGCAGTAAAATTTTTATCCATTGACCGCATAATGTACCTCGAGCCACATAATCAGAATTTCTTTAATGTCAGGTGAATGCCTAAGACCTGTACTCCTGTGTCTTAAAATAAAAATTTTCTAGGCTCCAACAGGGCACATTTCAGAGAATTTCCCTTTAAGACGCACTAAAATGTCCCTGATTAAGATACAAATTTTTTGTTGGAATTTTTGTCATTGATCCCCCTCTAGTATGTCACTGTCAATGTTGTGGGACTATTTGTACACTTCTATTAAATATTTGGTGGCTGCAAATATGAGCTGAAGGTTTTTCAGGTTCGCCTGCCATTAAAGTGAATGGGTTCCGCCGCAAACTTGCGGATCGCGAACCGTCCCGGCCGATGTTCGTCCATCACTACTTGCGGGGTACCCCCCGGAGATGCTGCCACCCTTTTTTTTTTAAACATCACCCCAACGCCCTCCTGCGCCCTCATGAAGTTTTCGCGTTCAGTATGCTAATACTGAGCATCAAAACAGGGAGGAGGAGATGCCAGGGTTTCTCAATGGGCGTCTCCTTTACCGTGGCTGTGCCGCGTTACAATCACATTGGAGAGCGTCACAGCCAGGGAGGAAAAACCTCAATAGCAGCTTTACTTGAATAATCGTTTCTCCAAAACAGTTTTCAGGCTTTGTCTTGGTTCCAGCAGGCTTTAGCATGAACTGTCAGGCAAACTCTACTCTGCTTTATCTTTTTCTCTCTACTATGCTGGCAAACTAGCTCAGTAACTGCTATATAGCACGTGTCCATTTAATTTTTATTATTGTGCAGGAGTGTGTATACAACGTTAATAACACGGTATATGTGCGTTTTTATGTATGTTTTATATTATTTTTAGGGGTGTGTTTTTAAAGTATTAAAGTACTATATTATCTACCATTGTGTTTAGGCCAATAAAGTCCATTATCCTTTGCAACTATTGTGTTTCCCTTCTGAGTGTGCCCCTTCACATTGCTTACACCTTAAATTGTACTTAAACTGTCATTTTGAATTCCGGACACTAGAGGCCACTGTTTTGCAGCTACAACCAGCACACTCTGGGATTTGTATATGTAAAGCAGGTAATGACTCATGCTGGCTGCTTCTGAGTAAACCAGGAAATGTTGATCTGGCATGATGGAAGGATTGTGCTGTGAGAGACTGAATCCGATTCCATCTTGGCTTGTGGATTTCCGGCAGTGAATGGACACTCAAAGGAAGGAGAGTAGCTGTTGCCCCCTTACTGGATCCAGCTCTTTGAAAGAGAGGTTGCACCAGGAAGACCATTTCCAGTGTGTGGACAAGAAGCCTTATCATCAAGCAAGGCCGCACTGTTGCTGAGAGCTTGGTGGCCATCCCGGGTAAGCGGCATCCTAGGGCCCAGAACGGACGCAGGTCAGTACACCTGTTTACTTCGTGCTTTATACTAGTGGCGCCTGAAGCAACAGAGACTAAGCCTAGGCCTGAGATTAGATAGATAGTCAGGGTTGTGTGATTGCCAGGCTGTATAGAACTGTTCTGCGGCACAGTATTGACTTTGCAGGCTCTGCTGTGTCCGCCATCGGCTAGATTTGTCATATTTTGCGGCACAGTATTGACTTTGCAGGCTCTGCTGTGTCCGCCATCGGCTAGGCCTGTCCAGTGGGAAGGGACAGTGACTGTGAGTCCGGTATATAGCATTTTTCGGTGCATGTTTGTATTATTGCGGTTAAAATACTGTTATAGTAAAGTTTCTGTTTTTGCATAATAGCTGGTGTCTGTGTTGTTTTCACTGTTCCGTGGCTTCACTGTATCCTGGGGGTCCCTCCCCGGTTCACGGTCCTACAACTTGGCATAGTCGGCAGGATACAGCGAACGTTATGAACGGGAATGCGGCGGGAGATCGTCACCCGCACCAGTGGTGCCGGATCAGAACCCAGCCCAGGGTGCACAGGCGCAAGTCCAGCTTTCCCCCAACAATATGGCTACCCCAGTAGGATACATCCCTGTAGGGGCACTGCTGCGTCATCTGCCAAAGTTTGACGGTAGAAACATGACATTGTGTAACCTGACCCCCGAACTGCGGGCCGAGGTTGCATTGGGAGCCCTAGAGTGTGACATCAGGGGGACAGTGATGGTAAGGCCTGACTCTGAGAGAGATACCCTAGAGAAGATATTCTCCCTGCTAGAGAGAGCCCAAGGGGGGCAGGCCAAAGTGGTACAGTTACGGAGTCACTTCTTTAACCGACCCCAGCGAGAGGGCGAAACCCTGATGCAATATTCCAATGCTCTACAGGAGACGCTGAATGAGGTACAACGACGAGACCCTGAGGCCATGGGCGCCTTCCGGGAGGTGGACCGGCTTCTACAAGATCAGTTCATAGTGGGGCTCTCCAATAAATTTTTACAAGATAAATTACAAGAGATGACCCGAACAATGGCCGATATGACATTCTACAGCGTCTACTTAGCCGCCGTAGAGAGAGAGGAAGAGCCCATACCTACAGCAGCGAGCGTGGTGAATAGCACGCATGTTACAAGGGACCGGCCGGGGTCTGAAGAATCGGAGTCCTTAAAGGATGTGGTCCAGGCCCTGCGGGCGGAATTGAAAGAGCTTCAGCTGGAAGTGTCCCAGATGAAGGCAGAACCGTCCTGGCCTCTGGAAACAGTCCCCGCACCTAGTGCCACTCCACCCAGAACAACACCGGTGAGGGGGCCGGTCAGAAGAGGGCCCCTCTGTTGTACTTGCCGAAAGTACGGCCATATGGCCAGAGAGTGCCCAGAACAGGTAGCATCTGAGCCGACGTTAAACTTCCGACCTCTGCAGTAGCTGGGCGTCCTGCGGCGGTGCACCAGAAGTTAAAGGGCTTCTGTCACCCCACTGAAGTCATTTTTTTTTTTTGGGCTAGTTAAATTACTTATCCTGCCATATATGAAAATATAATGGTGTTACTTACTTTGATTCAGCGGTTTCTTCTAAAAACGAACTTTTATAATATGTAAATTAGGTCTCTACCAGCAAGTAGGGCGGCTACTTGCTGGTAGCAGCTGCAGAAAACCGCCTCCTCGTCGTGTTGATTGACAGGGCCAGCCGGGATCTCCTCCTCCGGCCAGCCCTGTCGGCATTTTAAAAATCGCGCGCCTGTGTTCATTCTGCGCAGGCACTCTAAAATGAGGAGGCTCGCCTCCTCAGAACTCCCTCAGTGCGCCTGCGCCGATGACATCACCGAAATAGAAGACGTCATCGGCGCAGGCGCACTGAGGGAGTTCTGAGGAGGCGAGCCTCCTCATCTCAGAGCGCCTGCGCAGAATGAACACAGGCGCGCGATTTTTTAAATGCCGACAGGGCTGGCCGGAGGAGGAGATCCCGGCTGGCCCTGTCAATCAACGCGACGAGGGGGCGGTTTTCTGCAGCTGCTACCAGCAAGTAGCCACCCTACTTGCTGGTAGAGACCTAATTTACATATTATGAAAGTTCGTTTTTAGAAGAAACTGCTGAATCAAAGTAAGTAACACCATTATATTTTCATATATCGCAGGATAAGTAATTTAACTAGCCCAACAAAAAAAAAAAGACTTTAGTGGGGTGACAGAAGCCCTTTAAGCCCTCTGCGTGAAGAACGTGATCTGTATGCCAGCAGCCCCGTATTAGAAGCTGAGTTAGAAGGCCGAAAGGTCTGCTGCCTAGTTGATACAGGGTCAGAGTGCACCCTAATGCCTCTGGAGTTCTTCGAGAGGCACTTCGGGCATATAATGGAGCTGAAGACGGGAGCGTCATCAGGCTGACGGCTGCCGATAATAGAGAGATGGATGTTCGAGGGATAGTCTGGATGCGGGTCCGACTGTTTGGGCAAGACATCGGCAAGAAAGGGGTCGTGCTGGTGGACCATTCGTCCCGGAAACAATGGACGTGACCCTGGGCATGAATATACTGAGAGATCTAGACCATCAACTCTATGCCAAGGAAGGGCCACCGCACACCGGCCTACCCAGAAGGTCTTACAACAGATGGTGAGAAGCTGTAGCCTGCAAAAGAGTAACCTATCCGGTCGGGCCATTGGAGACATGAGGGTGCTCCGGAGGACCCCGCTGAAGATCCCACCTCGACAAGAGCGAATATTGATGCTGCCAGTGGGGGCTGGACGAAGACTGAATGGACTGGAGGACCTAATCGAGCCTGCTTATCAAGAAGAAACGCAGATTCGCCCACTGGTAGCCTAGGCCCTCGCTATTGTAAAGGACGGATGTGTGCCTATACGCTGCTGTAATGTGACTTAACCGAGTTAACCGTCCTCGCAAACACCCTGCTGGCCAAAGTTTATGTGTCTGAAGGGGGTATCGCTCGACGAAGGGGCTTTACACTGCAGCTGGATAGGAGATCAGCCTGGACCTATGCTGTGGAGATCCATTCAAGGGAAACCCAGACAGTGGAGTGGAACGGTCGAGTGATCATGGCCCGTATGGGGGTGGACTGCAGAACCCTGACCCCGGGGGAACAAAAGCTGCTGGAAGACACCCTCTGGGAATTTCAGGAGGCCTTCGCAAGACATGATGAGGACTTTGGGTGTGCTAATGCCATCGAACATGAAATCCCAACCGGCGATGCTGCACCGATCAGGGAACGTTACCGGAAGATCCCGCCTAAGATGTATCAGGAGGTGAAAGATATGGTGGCCAGCATGTTGGAGAACCGGGTGATCCAGGAGAGTCAAAGTCCGTGGGCTGCTCCGGTAGTATTGGTGCGGAAGAAAGACGGGAGTCTCCAGTTCTGCGTGGATTATCGGAAGCTGAATGCTCAGACCGTCCGGGATGCCTACCGCCTTCCGAGAATTGAGGAGTCATTATCAGCTCTAAGCCAAGCAAAGTTCTTCTCCACTCTTGATCTGGCTAGTGGGTACTGGCAGGTGCCGGTGGCCAAGAAGGACAAAGCCAAGATGGCCTTCATTCTACCTATGGGACTCTACAAGTTAAACCGGATGCCCTTCGGTCTCTCCAATGCTCCGGGAACATTCCAGCGATTGATAGAACACTGTCTGGGGGACCTCAACATCAAATCAGTATTGATATACCTGGATGATATAGTAGTGTTCATGTGCTTCCTTTGAAGATCACCTCCAGAAGCTGCGACAAGTCTTGGGACGGCTACGAGACCTTGGGCTCAAGATCAAGCCAAAAATATGCCAGCTGTTCCGACAGCAGATAGAGTACTTAGAACATGTGGTCACCCAGGAGGGGGTAAAACTGGCCCCCAGCAAGGTGGAGGCCATTCAGAAGTGGCCCCGGCCAAGTACGCTACAGGAGGTATGGGCGTTCGTGGGACTGGCCAGCTACTACAGAAGGTTTATACCCAAATACGCTCATCTGGTGGGCCCGTTAAACTAGTTGCTAAGAGGCACAGCTGGGGGCCCGAAGAAACACCCCATCGACTGGGGGCCCCTGCAACAAGAGGCCTTTGAAGCGGTGAAAGAGGCGCTGACCAATGCCCCAATCCTGGCTTACGCGCGGTTTGATCCCCCTTTCCTGCTGTATACTGATGGAAGCCTACATGGTCTGGGGGCCGTATTATCCCAAGTCCAGGATGGATGGGAGAGAGTCATCGTCTATGGGAGCCGGTCCCTAAGAGAGTCAGAACGCAACCCTGATAACTATAGCTCCTTTAAACTGGAACTACTGGCACTGGTGTGGGCCATTACCGAAACGTTTCCAGAATACCTGACTGGTGCAGAAGTGACCGAAATGACGGACAACAACCCGTTGGCACACCTGGAGAATGCCAAGCTCGGTGCACTCGAGCAAAGATGGTTGGCCCGCCTCAAGTACCAATACTGCATCAAGTTCCGTTCCGGTAGGGAGAACGGCAACGCCGATGCACTCTCTTGAGTTCCAGTAGGACAGTCGACTCAGAGAGCCAATGAGGAGTTAGAGGATACTGAAACTCCTGACCTTGGTCGCTTACCTCTGTTCCCGGATGTGGCACATTCAAGTGGGGTGGCGTCTGGAATGACGCTGGTGCTGGTGAAAACGTTGACTGATTGGGATTGGGAGTCCAGAATAGCTGCCGGGATTTCTGGAAAGTGAAAGAATGGGTTCGGAGCAAGATCTGGCCTCGGCCAGAAGAACGAGCCTGACTGTCACCAGAGGGTCAGAAGTTGTTGAGGAAGTGGTACAAGCTGACAATTACCCAGGACCTCCTGTTCCGGATCATATACTTACAGTCAGAGCTGCAGTACCGGCAACAGATTGTCATTCCCATGTCGTTGGGACCGGAGGCCGCCATGGAAGCTCATGAAAAAGGAGCTCATTTTGGGAGCGACAAAATGTTAAAGTGGCTCCAACGGCTGGAATACTGTCCAGATCTGACCTACATGGTGGCTGTGGCATGTCTTAAGCGTCGATCCTGTGGGTTTAGTAAGAGTACTGAACAGCGGGCAACTGTGTAGACCATCCGCACCTCAGCGCCCCTATAACTACTGATGATCGATTATGTACAGATTGGATACTCTGCCTCGGGACATTCGTACTGTCTAGTCATGACAGATCACTTTACCAAGTATGCAGTGGCTGTGCCCACCAGAGACCAAACCGCAGAGTCGGCCGCCGAAGCTGTCTGTAAACACTTTATGCAGGTGTTTGGGTGTCCACAGAGGATACATTCTGACCAGGGAGCATGCTTTCAGAGTACTCTAATGAATGAACTGTACCAACTGTATGGGATTGAACGCTCCCGCACCACTCCGTATCACCCACAAGGAAACGGGGCGTGCAAACGCTTCAATCGCACCTTGCTTCAGATGCTGCGGACTCTGGAAGACAGTCAAAAAGCTCAGTGGCCCGTATACCTACCTGAGTTGTTGTGGGCCTATAACAACAGAGTACACAGTACCACCAACGCCAGCTGAGAGCGGTCCACAAGGTTGTGGGGGAGCGCCTGGGACAGGTGGTACACCCTAACCCAAGACCAGTGCAGAAAGATGGGTATGTCCCAGGAGATCGAGTGATGGTCAAAGCCAAACGGCCATCTGGGAAGTTGGATGGACGGTGGGAGGCAGTTCCATTCACGGTGAAGAGAAGGGTAGACACCACTATTCCGGTCTATGAGGTAGAGCCAGTATGGACAGGGGGGCCCTCACGGGACTTACATCGTAATATGTTGAGATGTTGCAATTTTGATGAGCCGGTGTGCGTGGAGGGGGTGCCTCCTCATGCTCTGAGTATGGAGGAAAGTCCCTCAGATGAGCAAGAGGAGGAATGGTGGGTTGTCCCTGCCCAGGTGTCCACAGAGGTTCCGGCTGTGACAGGTTTGCCACCCAGGTGCAGTGCTGAACAGTCAACAGCCCCTCTCTCGTCAGATATGCCTGATGTCCCCAGTATTTCTGAGCCCCTCAATCTGAGAAGGTCAGTGAGGCCCAATGCTGGTGTGCCTCCACAGCGCTATGCACAGGATGAGTTTGTATGGGGAGAGTTGCTGAGGATGCAACCTCTAGTGGGGTGGCATGTGAGATTGTGGAACAGCTATTCCTGCATAATCTTTGTGCCTAAATTGTACTTAAACTGTCATTTGGCATTCCAGGCTCTAGAGGCCACTGTTTTGCAGCTACAACCAGCACACTCTGGGATTTGCATATATAAAGCAGGTGATGACTCATGCTGGCTGCTTCTGAGTGAACCAGGAAGTGTTAATCTGGCATGATGGAAGGATTGTGCTGTGAGAGACTGAATCCGATTCCATCCTGGCTTGTGGCTATCCGGCAGTGAATGGACACTCAAAGGAAGGAGAGTAGCTGTTGCCCCCTTACTGGATCCAGCTCTTTGAAAGAGAGATTGCACCAGGAAGACCATTTCCAGTGTGTGGGCAAGAAGCCTTATCATCAAGCAAGGCCGCACGGTTGCTGAGAGCTTGGTGGCCATCCCAGGTAAGTGGCATCCTAGGGCCCAAAACGGATGCAGGTCAGTACACCCGTTTACTCTGTGCTTTATACTAGTGGCCCCTGAAGCAACAGAGACTAAGCCTAGGCCTGAAATTAGATAGATAGTCAGGGTTGTGTGATTGCAAGGCTGTATAGAACTGTTCTGCGGTGCAGAATTGACTTTGCAGGCTCTGCTGTGTCCGCCATCGGCTAGGTTTGTCATATTTTGCAGCACAGTATTGACTTTGCAGGCTCTGCTGTGTCCGCCATTGGCTAGGCCTGTCCAGTGGGAAGGGACAGTGACTGTGAGTTCGGTATATAGCATTTTTCGGTGCATGTTTGTATTATTGCGGTTATACTACTGTTATAATAAAGTTTCTGTTTTTGCATAATAGCTGGTGCCTGTGTCGTTTTCCCTGTTCCGTGGCTTCGCTGTATCCTGGGGGTCCCTCCCCGGTTCACGGTCCTACAGTAACACCGCTGAAGAGGTGGGGTTCTGAATATCACCGCTGAAGAGATGAGGTTCTGAGTATCTGGCTGAGCAGTTTCAGAGTGCTTCCAGTTGCTTTGGTCTACAGCGCCCTTTAAGACCAGTGAACAGAATGCCCTGTGTATCTTGTAAGTTGTTACAGACGACATGGCTTTGTAAAGTGAGTTCCACTATGAGTGTAGAGGAGACTGTGTTGCCAAGTTGTGTGCTTATTAGAGATGTGACCATTGTGTCCATTACTTGGAAGTGCCAGGCAGAGGGCCCACTATAAACTGTAACCACCAACCTGTGTAACCATTTAAGACTGCAACCACCAAGCCGTGTTCCCATCAAAGAATGCAACTTTAAAGCTGTGTGCCTAAGAGAAACTGTAATAGCAACATTTTGTGCCAATACTTGCAATGGTCAAACTGTGTGCCAAATTGTGTCTGCAACCGGCAAGGTCCAGGCCACTGTTTATGACCATGATACCTGTTGCCCCAATCAGAGTAAAGTTCTGTCGCTCTGAACCCTATTGCCTCATTTGTTGTGGAATTCAAGTGTCAAGTCAGGGTCAAAGGCCACACACAAAAATGTACCCTTTTACATGTGTGTAAAGGTCACCTAAGACCAACCTTCACAACATCGATATAGTATTGATCTCATTGGGGTCCCACATCTGTATGTAACCCTTCTTTAATAGTCTACTAGCTTTAGGTGACTGCTCCTTTATATTCACTACCATTTTGCAGTGATTTACTCACTGGTCACCTATATATCATCCAGGACAAACAAATTCATGTTAGCAGTATGGTTTTATTAAGATGAGCAGATTTTTTATATGGATTTTAACAAGATGATGCCCTATTAACAGGGAACTGCAGCAACTTAGAAACTCACCATATTGGCTGCCCAAAAAGCTTAAAGGGAACCTGTTACCCCTAAAACCTCCACCAGCCTTTATCTGTTATGGTGGCAGGCACATGCACAGTAAAGAAAGGTGTACCGGGCTCACCTTCAACTGCATATGCACCAAATGCCACTTTAGGAGGCCTGTGGGATGGGGATCGGCCACTATGACTCCTTGGGAGAGTGGCTCCTCCCCCATGACTCCTTACTGATATCTGAAAACATCAGTTAACATTAGTTTACATATACACATAGATGAAGACAATCTGATATATGAAACATGTTGGCTGGATCTGTAAACTATCTGTAACAAAATAAAATCATGGAAGCAATGTGTCCTTAACAAAAGGATGGAAATGTTATCTAGATGAAGCAGCCAGAGGTTTTATCTGTGCGAATTCACCCCAAAAAGTCAAGTTAGTTTTGCTTTGAAACATCGGTTTAATTGTAGAATCTTGTCCTCACAATGTCCTGTGGGGTTTAAGTCTTTATCGTACGGATGTCCATTACTGAATTCTAGATTACTGGTCCTTCACTCTCTTCTGGCTGGTTAATTTAATCCATATTTGAAGGGAACCAATAAAGGAGTGAGCTGGCCATAAAGCTCCAACGGAGTCCATTTTATTGGTCAGTCATCGAGTTGACATATTTTGCCCTTTCAGACACAACTGTAAAAAAATCCTGTGGTTCATTTGCTATTCGTTATTAGAAAAATATATATTCTTCTCGCTGTCATCTTTACTTCTCATTTCGGCCTCTAGGTGGCACTGGTGGGGCATTACTGTAGCCAGAGGTTCTTTAAGATCTAGAATGATGAAAAATAATAACTTAGTTGAACCAAAGAATAAAGGTTTTGTTATATAATATATGAAGACTCTGTTCACACTAGCATAATCTCTTATATGTATAACAAAAGCTATACTGGATCCATTTCTAAACAGATCCCAGTGAATCCTGACAACTTGTACTGACTTATAATGGGTCTGGACAGTTTCTATCAAGTATCCAGTATTTTTGCTAAGACTATTGCTGGAAACTGTGCTACTATTGTCCTTAAAAATACTGGAACCTCTAATGGAATGGAAAAACTTCAGTGTGAACAGAGCCTTAAAGGGGTTGTCCAGGTTCAGAGCGGAACCCGGACATAAGCTCCCCTTCACACCTTCAGCCTGTATCAGTGGAGCATCGTTGCATTTCTAGCTCCGATGCTCCCCCTTGTCATGCTCTGCTTAGCGCCGGATAAGGGCTGTTTGTTTACTACTGGTGACGTACCCGACCTTTTTTCAGTATGCTAGGCAGAGGCTTCCACCTAGCAGTAAACCTGGTGACGTCACCGGCACTAATGGGTGGTCATTAGCGCTGCCCTAACCTGTAAAACAGTCTAGGGCAGCGCTAAAGCCCATCCATTTGTGTCAGTGACGTCACTGGGCTCACTGCTAGGTGGAAGCCTCCGCCTTGCATGCCCATGAGATGCCTGGTATGTCACCGGTAGTGAAGAAAAAGCCCTTGTCCTGCTCTATGCAGGACAGGACAAGAGGGAGCATGGGAGCTAGAAATGCTGCAATGCGCCACAGATACAGGCCAAATGTGTGAAGGGGGTGTATGTCCGGGTTCAGCTCTGAGCCCGGACAACCCCTTTAATGTTTCTGGTGTTCTTGTCAGCAAGAATAGTGTTATTCCTGCCATCAATAAGGCCTGATTCACAAGTCAGTGTTATGGTCGGTGATTTCTATCAGTAATTGTGAGCCAAAACCACAAATGACAATACAGAGAGGTCTAATGGAAGGATCTGCACCAGTTCTGTGTTTAGATCTGCACCTGGTTATGACTCACAATCACTGATGGAAATCACTGATCAAACACTCAGGCCTCATGCACACGGCATGTCGACAATTGCAACCAATCAGAAGCTGCAGTGGTCACGCATCAGTCCACATATCACCACTGGAGACTGGTAAACAGAGACTGACTGTGGAAACATGAACATACCGTAGGATCACCTGCGGATTTGCAAAATTTACGCAATTTTCATAGCTAAATGCTTAAGCCTCATGCACACGGCCGTGGAACACGGACCGTGAGATACCGGCCTGGATTCCGGCTGAGTGCCGGAGCGCACGGCGTCATTGGTCTCTATGACTCCATGCGCTTCGTGCCGCCGCTGTTGTACTGTACTGTACAGCAGCGGCGGCATAAAGCGCACGGTGTCATAGCAACCAATGACGCCATGCGCTCCGGCACTCAGCAGGAATCCAGGCCGGTATCTCACGGTCCGTGTTCCACGGATCTGTGCATGAGGCTTAAGCATTTTGCTATGCAAATTGTGTAAATTTTGCAAATCCGCTGGTGATCCTATGTTCATGTTTCCACAGTCAGTCTCAGTTCCACGGACGTGTGCATGAGGCTTTACATATGATCATATCCTTGGTGATTGACAGTAAAACCCAATTCCATTGGCTTCTTTCTATAGGACCAAGGACATGAATTATTCGGTTACTTTTTGCAACAAGCTGCAGATGACATTCCCAACTTATCTGGCCACCGGCAATAATAATGTTAGTGGGCCAAGTGAGCTGCACCAAAAATATTTGGATCTCTAAGGCCTCTTTCAGACGGGCATTGCGGGAAAATGTGCGGGTGCGTTGCGGGAACACGCACGATTTTTCCGCACAAGTGCAAAACATTGTAATGCGTTTTGCACTCGTGTGAGAAAAATCGCGCGTGTTTGGTACCCAAACCCGAACTTCTTCACAGAAGTTCGGGCTTGGGATCGGTGTTCTGTAGATTGTATTATTTTCCCTTATAACATGGTTATAAGGGAAAATAATAGCATTCCGAATACAGAATGCATAGTAAAACATCGCTGGAGGGGTTAAAAAAAAAAAAAAAAAATTTTTAACTCACCTTAGTCTACTTGATTGCGTAGCCCGGCATCTCTTCTGTCTTCATCTTAGCTCTGTGGAGCAACAGGACCTGTGGTGACGTCATTCTGGTCATCACATGATCCATCACCATGGTAAAAGATCATGTAATGGATCATGTGATGACCGGAGTGACGTCACCACAGGTCCTATTGCTGCACAGAGATCAGATGAAGACAGAAGGAGATGCCGGGCTACGCGATCAAGTGGACTAAGGTGAGTTAAATTATTATTATTTTTTTTAACCCCTCCAGCGATGTTTTACTATGCATTCTGTATTCAGAATGCTATTATTTTCCCTTATAACCATGTTATAAGGGAAAATAATAATGATCGGGTCTCCATCCCGATCGTCTCCTAGCAACCGTGCGTGAAAATCGCACCGCATCCGCACTTGCTTGCAGATGCTTGCGATTTTCACGCAACCCCATTCATTTCTATGGGGCCTGCGTTACGTGAAAAACGCACAAAGAGGAGCATGCTGCGATTTTCACGCAACGCACAAGTGATGCGTGAAAATCACCGCTCATGTTAACAGCCCCATAGAAATGAATGGGTCGGTATTCAGTGCGGGTGCAATGCGTTCACCTCCCGCATCGGAATATTCGCCCGTGTGAAAGGGGCATTAGGCTACTTTCACACTTGCGTTAGGTGCGGATCCGTCTGGTATCTGCACAGACGGATCCGCACCTATAAATGCAAACGATGGTATCCGTTCAGAACGGATTCATCTGCATTCTATGTAAAAAAAAGTCTAAGTCTAATTGTTAGTCAGACGGATCCGTCCTGACTTTACATTGAAAGTCAATGGGGGACGGATCCGTTTGCAATTGCACCATATTGTGTCAACGTCAAACGGATCCGTCACCATTGACTTGCATTGTAAGTCTGGCGGATCCGTCTGGCTCCGCACCGCCAGGCGGACACCAAAACGCTGCAAGCAGCGTTTTGGTGTCTGCCTCCAGAGCAGAATGGAGGCGGAATGGAGCCAAACTGATGCATTCCGAACGGATCCTTATCCATTCAGAATGCATTGGGGATGAACGGTTCCGTTCGGGGCCGCTTGTGAGAGCCCTCAAACGGATCTCACAAGCGGAACCCCAAACGCAAGTGTGAAAGTAGCCTAAGGAGCACTACAGACTCGGGATTGCTGAGGAGCCAAACTCCATGATTGCTATTTTTATGACATTTCAGAAGATATATTAGGTGAAATTCCC
>NC_053394.1:126710585-126773409 GCF_905171765.1 Bufo bufo
TATTGCTTGTAAAGCTTCACTTGGAGAACACACGCGTGTTGGAATAAAGAAGCACCACTGAAATGAACACAGGAAAATCTGTAAATTTGTGTTATCTAAGCTAAGATCTTGTTGACAACTGGGTTTGTTTACAGACACTTGGCCATATAACTCAGTCTATGGATTAGTGTAATATAGATTCCATGCAAAACAAAAACACAGAAATATAGTGGAAATTCTGGAGGAGCTACTCAACCCCTAACACTGTAGCGTGTTTTTCATTGGGGGAGCAGCCCCACCGCATGTGGACCGCAGCAAACGACTATCCCCAGCAAAAAATGCATACGGTGGAGGATGTCGGCGCGGTCCACATGCACCACAAAGGCATCCTACACAAAACGGAGCTTTGTGCGGATGAAAATATAATCATATAAATCACAGAAAAAATGCACCAAACAGATATGCCACTGACTATACTGGCTAGTCATAAATGCAGATATTAAAAGCTGAGACTTTTGCCAATATATTCCTGTCCGGAAAATATCGGAGCCCATCATGCACCACGTCACGGTCACTCAGCATGGCAAGGGGTCCTACCACTACGCTAACTATGGTGTGAACAAGGTCTGAAGGTGATGAAATCCAGCTCACAGCCAAGCTTCCACACAACCGCCTAGCAGGACAACTAGTGCAATGTGAACAAAGCCAGACTGTAAGCCACACCCATATCAGACCATGTGATGGAGGTTACCAGGTGCAAAAGAGTGTTTGAATGCCAGGTAAAGGCACATACACTACATATAAAACAAGACAAAAACACAGAAATATAGTGGCAATTCTGGAGGAGCTGCTCAACCCCTAACACTGTAGCGTGTTTTTCATTGGGGGAGCAGGAAAAAACCTCCCAGGCTGTGAGCTGTGCACTGCGATTGGCCAGCGCTGCAGCCTAGGAGAAGGAGACGCCCACAGGACAAGGGAAGCCCGGGGATAATAGTAAGTGCAGTGAGATCCCCGGGCGCCGCTCTATATGGCAGCATACTCAGTTCACATAGTTTATACAAGTGAAAGGTCCTCTTTAAGGGTAAGTTTAAATCTTGAAACAAACCCCTTAAAGAGACCTGTCACCTGACAAAATGCAGTGCAATCTGCAGGCAGCATGTTATAGAGCAGGAGGAGCTGAGCAAAGTCATATATAGTTTCAGCAAAAAGACTATATATTTTACACAGACAGTGCTATCAATCACTGATAAGATGGCCCCTGTGTAAAACTGAGCTCAGAAAGAGCAGATATTTAAATGTATAAATTACAAGTTTTATGTAATCCTTTCCCACAAAACTATATATCAGTCTGCTCAGCTCCTTCTGTTCTATAACATGCTGCCTGCAGATTGTACTGCATTTTGTGTTGACAAGTTCCCTTTAACACCTTCCCGACCAGTGCCCTAACAGTACGGTGCTGCGGGAAGTGACTTCCCGCAGTGCCCTAACAGTACAGAGCTGCACTCGCCCGATCAGCTGCAAGGGTCCAGCTGTTCCCTTTAGCCAGACCCATGCTGTATGAGCCGGCATCGGTGAAAACACAGATGATGGCGAATTGACCCTCGCTATGCCGCGGTCATGTGCAGGGTGTGTGGAGGGAGGGAGCTCCCTCCCCTTCCCCATCTGGTCCTCATGCTGCTGTAACAGGGACCTGATGACTTCCTTAGGCATCGTGGCTGCCTTACCTGTTAGCCTGTGAGATCCAGCCCCCTGGGTCTCACAGACAGGAGGGCTATAAGTGTATTACAGCCAATGGATTACAATACAGATGTATTGTAATGCATTGGAGATGGGATCAGACCCCCAAAAGTTGGGGGGGGGGGGAGAAGTAAAAAAAAAAAAAAAGTTAAAATAAAGTTTTGCATAATAAATAAAAAAAAACATTCCTTTCCCATAATTAAGTAGCAAAAAAATAGAAAAAAAAAAAGAAAAGTAGACTTATTAGCTGTCGCCGCATCTGTATCGACCAGCTCTATAAAATATCACATGATCCACCCTGTCAGGTGAATGCTGTAAAAAAAAAAAAAAAGGGTCAAAACAGCCATTTTTTGTTCACCTTCCCTCACAAAAAGTGTAATACAATGTGTCAGAGAAAAAAATCTCAGAATGGCTTGGATAAGTAAGTGTTCCAAAGCTATATATGGGATAAATGAGGAAATGGGGGGGAGGGGGAGAAGGTGGAAGCAGAAGATGGTTGGGTACACAGCAAGTGGGAGAATAGGGCCTTCCTTCATATTTTATTCTCATCTTTTCACCTTATAAGTTGATTTCAAAGGCCTCATTGAGCCCATACGGATTAAGGCTATTGAGTTTGAAGATCCAATACATCTCACGATGTCTGATGTATTGGACGTCCTTATGGAGATGTATTGGAATGAACTCAATAGGTGTTATAGTAAACCCTACAGCATTACCTTCATGGTGTTCGGCCACATGTCTGGACACACTTGTTGAATCTATTACGTAGGGTCTGTATGGTGCGACCTACATATTGTAGGTGACATGGGCACTCAAGCAAATAGATTACATAATTCGAATTGCAGGTTAAGTGGTATTGGATTTGAAATGAATCTCCGGTACTCTTACTATGAAAAGATGATCGTTGGTTAATACTAATGCAACAGAGACACCTTGAGTGACCTCATTTGAAACTACCTTTGGGGGCCTCGGTATCCTTATCCTCATTAGAGGGATGTATTGCTGCTCTCATTTTGCTAGGCGCTAGGATGTTTTTCAAGGTTTTAGCTCTTCTATACGTGAAGCGAGGGATCTCCGGAATGATTTGGCTGAGTATAGGGTCTCTTTTTAGGATGTGCCAATGCTTCCCCAGTGTCGCCTTGATAGCATTATGGTTTTGGTTATATGTTGTTATGAAGTTATAGCAGTAGGAGCTAATATCAGTATTTTCCCCTATCTTTTGTGCTGGGGCTAGGCTTTCCGATTGTGTTAGCTTATTAGCTTTTTCTCTGGCGCCCACAATGATGTTGCCTGGGTACCCCTTTTGGTTAAACCTGGACGTGAGGATGTTGCATTGTGAACTGAAGTCTGTATCTAATGTGCAATTTCGCCGAATGCGTTTAAACTGGCTAAACGGAACATTTGACTTCCACTTTCTATAGTGTGTACTGCCAAAATCAAGATAGCTGTTGCTATTCACCTTTTTGAAAAAGGTTCGGGTTTTAATTTCGTTATTCAGGATGAAAATTTCTAGGTCTAAAAATTCTGTTTTTGTTTTATCATACGTTCCTATGAATTTGATACCCCAGTTGTTGGTATTTAAGTGAGATATAAACTCCTCTATTGTTGACTGCTCACCATCCCAAATAAAAATCAGGTCGACAATGTATCTTTTGAAAAAGATGATATTGTTGTGCCAGAACTTAGTTTGATATATAAAAGATTCTTCAAACCTACCCATAAACAGCTTCGCAAAGCTTGGCGCGAAACGCGTCCCCATCGCGGTGCCCCGTATCTGTTTATAGATCTGGTCTTGGAAAGTAAATATATTATGAGTGAGGATGAATTCCATACTTTTACTGATAAAAGTTTTTTGTTCCATAGGCATTTCTTGGTTATTGGTTAGAAAAGCGGATACACATTCCAGTCCCAAATTGTGAGGTATATTTGTATATAGGGCTGATATATCTAAAGTCAACCAATGGTAGCTTTCTTTCCATTTGATATCTTTTATAGATGTTATTAGCGATGCAGAGTCTTTAAGATGTGATTTCAGGTTAAGAACATGTTTTTGGAGATGTACGTCGATGTAATGGGAGAGATTCTTGGTAAGGGAGGACACCCCAGAGATTATTGGTCTACCGGGGGGGATTTTTTAGGTCCTTATGAATTTTAGGAAGGTGATAGAAAGTCGCAAGGGTTGCTTCTTTCACTAAAATATATTCCTTTTCTTTTTTTATCTAAAACGGTTTCTGCTGATTTTATCAGTTTTTCAAACTCGTCTCTATATTGTCTGGAAGGGTCACTATATAGCGGTTTATAATAGTTTGTATCTGAGAGTATATTTAGAGCTTCTTTTATGTAGTCCTCTCTGTTCTGAATTACAATTCCGCCTCCTTTATCCGCACTTCTTATTGTGATATTTGTGTTTAAGTTTTTAAGGGCTACTCTCTCATATGGTTTGAGATTATGTTTCCTATGGGAAGGTGGAATAGACTCTTGGTTTATTTGTCTAAAATCATTTGATACAAGGGAGTAGAACGCATCAAGAAAATTGCCCTTATGGTGAATGGGATAGAAACTAGATGGTGGTTTGAGGCCTGATGGAATGGCTCTCAATTCTTCTCCCTCTGATGTTAAAATGGTATTTGTTATTGCCTGTGGTGTTTTTGCTGAGTTTTCTTGCATTTTGAAATGTCGTTTTAGGGTCAGTTTATTGATGAATCGATTTAGATCTAAAAACAAATCGAACTCATTGATTTTGCTTGTTGGGCAAAATGACAGTCCTTTGGATAGCACTGCAATTTCTGCTTTCCTTAGGGTATATGATAGATTAAAAATACCCATAGACTTTTCGGTATTTACTACCTTATCTGGGTTATGTTTTGTATTCAGATTTTTCTTTTTGAATTTGTTCTTGCCTGCTCTGCATCCTCTTCTAGGTTTTTTCTTTTTGTAGGTTTCTGGCCTAGTGGGTGAAAAAAATGTGTGATATTTATTGTTTTAGGGCTTTTTCAATATAGGGTAAGCTGCCGTGGGGTGTATGAGGGGCGGTAGGGCCAAAAAGGAAGGACCTGCTATGGAAAGATCTTCTATAGATTGGGGATCAGATTGTGTGGTATTACAAGGTAAATTCGTAGTGTTTTGGTATAATGAGGGGCACAGAGTCTAATTGGTTTAGGATAGGGGTAGTGCAATTAGAATCCACAGAGTATGTTGGGGGTGTGCAGGTGTGTACTGTGAGAAGTGAATCTGCTTCCACATCTGAGGAAGTGGACGGAGTGGAATGCCTAGACTGGAGTATTGAGGTGGATTGTGAATGAGTGGGAAAAAGGGTGGGAGGAAGGTTAAGTGGTCCACACTCTGCCATAACGTTTTCTGGAAATATAATTGATGGAGAGGTAATTGATATTGTGTTATTGGAAAAGGAGAGTGGACCTAGTTTACTTGGAGTGAGTAATGGAGTATGAAACTCAAGTTTAGAGGAATTTGGTTGTGAAATTGGAGTCCCTCTATTGCAGGGGATATTGTCTGTAGATCTATTACAGGGGAACTGTCACGGCGGACGTGCACTCAGTATAAAAGATGACACACCAACCAGGCTCTGGACGAGAGACAGGGGAAGGGTCACCTCCTAGTTTATCCCTGACCTCTTTCCCTGCACTGCTCAGCCCACAGACAGACCTTAAAGGTAGGTGTGCTGTGTCCTCCAGCCTGGACTGACAAAACCCTGAACTCCCTGAGATGGTGAAGTGGGGAGATAGGAGCAGCCTGCTCGCACAGAACCTGGATGGGATAGATGACACAAACAACCAAACTAGAAATGACACTTATCTTCTGAGAGCAGGAACTGACAGCCAACCTTCCCTCCAAACTTCCCAGACCAAAATGATCAGTATAATCCGCTCAGAGCACTTAGCGGGAGATCATTTAAACTAATGACTCCACCCAGTGCACCTGATGAGAGGCGGATCCAGCACGGCACCAAAACAAATACTAAACTTGTGCTGCAATCCTGGCCGACCTCGTCAGAGTGGGGCATGACAGGAACTTTTTGGTAGATGATCTATCTGCATTACCTATAGTTTCCTTGATGTATGGTACAGAATTCTTCATGGATGGTGGAATAGTGGAATTCTGCGGTTCCCTATATGGGTATCTAGAGTAAGACCTAGAGTGGGGGTTTTTGTGACTTTGGTTAAACTTGTTTCTATGTGTATGATTGTTATGTGATTTATAGTATTGTTGTTTGTAGTTTTGGTTCGGTAAGCGTTTCGCATATGTAGTAGGTGCAATGGGGCCTATACCTCCTCTGAGGTTGTGCCAATGTCCCCAGTGTTGTTTGGTCCTGAGTTGTGTTTAGTTGATGCCGTATTGTGGGCAACTTCCTGGGGGGAGGGTTTTTTCCAAAATTTTATGTTTTCAGTGGCAAAATCGCAACGGTCTCTTGCCAGCTTGCCACTTTTTTTTATTTAGGGTTTCTTTTTCAAAAGTGAGGACCCTTGTAGTGATTAGTCGGTCGAGCTTAGGGATGTTAGTATTTGATCTAAATTTAGACAGTTCTGAGTAGCAGTCAGATATCTTAGCCCCTAGATCTCAGGTTTTCCTTTGAGGGATATCTGGCTTTCACTGTGTTGAAGACCCATAACTGGGACTCCACGGTTATTTTGCATATCACTGTTTCCTAGGGAGCTTTGCACTTTGGGTTGCTGTGTCAAGACTCTTAAATGAGGCTCCACAGTGTTTTCTGTAGCTGGTCTCCCTAAGATCAGCTATTGTTTTGTTTGAGTTCCACTACTCCAATGGGACCCCCCGAGGTCGAGGGAGGGGACCCAGAGGCCCGCTGGGATGGAGTGCCAGCAGACCCACTAAGCACCCCCCAATCTCTCCCCACAGGCCGAACCCCACGAGGACCCCTGGAGGCCCCAGTGGACCACGGAACAGGAGAGTGTCTCACACTATCTATCTACAGTGCCTTGAAAAAGTATATATACCCCTTGAACTTTTCTGCTTTTTTTTTCATGTTACACCCGCAAACCGCATGCACAACTTTTCTCCCCGCTTCAAAAATCTTCCTCTGAGCGGAAACCTAACAGACCCCATTATAATCTATGGGGTTCGTAGGCTCCGTTCGGCTTCTGCTTTTATAACGGAGCAGGAGAACGGAAAGGCTGAACACTGATGTGAACTCAGGTATTTTATTGGGATTTTACAGAACAACACAAAGTAAGTGTGAAGTGAAAATAAAATGATTCATGGTTTTTAAAAAAATTTCAATAAATAATAATCAGGGGTATGAATCCATTTTCAAGGCACTCTATCTATCTATCTATCTATCTATCTATCTATCTATCTATCTATCTATCTATCTAATCCTACAATATCTATCCCTCTATCTCTCTCTATCTATACACACAGATGACAGTGCACGCACTCATTCTGCACCAGTATTTTATTAGGCGCCGGCCTGTATAGTCTTTACTGAGGTCCCGCTCTGGTCTGGCAGACAAATCAATTTAATACTAGCGATTCCTGCAGAGATCTGTCCTGTGTCATTTTGCCCGGCATCAGGATTCTTTCCAAGTAGGGAAAACGTTTCTGCTTTTTCTTTGCGTTTCTCTCCAAGTACTGATTGTGAAACATTGCTGGTATTTTTCGTACAGATGTATACAGCGTATACTGCAGTTTGTGGATTTCACATGGGTTGCTTGGAAATATCCTTGTGACTCACTCAGTAATTAACGAACATCTGTCCTTCATTAGCTTTAATCCAAAAGAATAGCAGAATGATCTTCCAGGCTCGTCAGCAGTGCTCTGATTAGGCTATGCAGTGTGCGCACTGGGTGTACAGTGCAAGGTTGCAGATTTTACAAGTAAATGTAGTTATTACTTTCACCCCTGTCCATTTGCCCATGTACAGATTATGAACATCTTGGAGTGAGATCCTTTACTGGGATCTGAATGTATAGATGCTGCAAATGCTGCTCTCTCTGGTGGGTGCAGTCATGTAGTCCATAAAATTCACAACCCTTCTAATGAGACTGTCAGTAATGGCTACAGCTCGCAATCCTTTATCTTTACTTAAACTTTTAAACTTTTTGGATAATTGTCAGGGAAAATAGTGGCTGTACATTGTCAAAATGGTTTCCAGTTGTATGATCCAATGTTCTTGGCAGGTTTCCATTTAATATCTGTGGACAACATCAGCCTTTGTTCTGTATATTTTGTAGGACGGCGCAAGGGACCGTCGTTGATGGAAGGTATGTGTCACAGAGGTTCCTGGCCTCGGTGGAGTAAGAGCCAGTTTTCATGTGTCAGCAGCAGTTGCTTTTTGACACCTTGCTATTTAGTATAGCTGTAATAGCTGATCCGGGACGGCTCTTACTGGGAGTAGTCAAAGTGCTGGGTGGGTGACTACTCTCCACGTTCCAGGCCGGGTCTTGACTGGCCTATATAAAAACCCAGCCAGTAGTGTCAGCTGGTGGTAATTTCCTCTCTCTCTGACAGAGGAGCTCTGGTAATCGCTGGATTGGAATCTAAGCCATGTGCTAGGCTGGAGGCCTGAGTTTGGGAGGTCTGCTCTGTCCTGAGCAATGCTGATCGGGTGTGAACCAACACCTAGGATAACAGGTGACTGTTTAGGTGTGAACGAACACCAAAACTGCAAATGGACTGTTGTACTGTTTGTTGAGATAAGTGTGAATAAAACACAGAAGTTTTTAAGTTACAAACTGGTCTTTGTCTCTATTCTGCATCCACTTGTCCTGTCTACCAGAGCGAATCCCCACAATTTTGATAGTTTTAATAAGTTGTCACAGGTTGACACATAGGAAAGTATGTTAGAAAATTATCAGGATATCTCTTGCAGGGAGTATTTAACCGCCTCAGGACCGCCGTACGCAGGATTGCGTCCTGGCGGCGGCCCTGCTCTTCTGGGTGGACGCATATACGCGTCCTCTCGCGATAGCCGAGATTTCCTGTGAACGCGCGCACACAGGAACGGAAGGTAAGCAAGTGGATCTCCAGCCTGCCAGCGGCGATCGTTCGATGTGAGATTTTTGATTTTTTTTAACCCCTAACAGGTATATTAGATGCTGTTATGATAACAGCGTCTAATATACCTGCTACCTGGTCCTCTGGTGGTCCCTTTTGTTTGGATCGACCACCAGAGGACACAGGTAGCTCAGTAAAGTAGCACCAAACACCACTACACTACACTACACCCCCCCCTGTCACTTATTAACCCCTTATCAACCACTGATCACCCCTGATCACCCCATATAGACTCCCTGATCACCCCCCTGTCATTGATCACCCCCCTGTCATTGATCACCCCCCTGTAAGGCTCCATTCAGAGGTCCGTATGATTTTTACGGATCCACTGATAGATGGATCGGATCCGCAAAACACGTACGGACGTCTGAATGGAGCCTTACAGTGGGGTGATCAATGACGGGGGTGATCACCCCATATAGACTCCCTGATCACCCCCCTGTCATTGATCACCCCCCTGTCATTGATCACTCCCCTGTAAGGCTCCATTCAGACATCCGTATGTTTTTTACGGATCCACGGATACATGGATCGGATCCGCAAAACACATACAGACGTCTGAATGGAGCCTTACAGGGGGGTGATCACCCCATATAGACTCCCTGATCACCCCCCTGTCATTGATCACCCCCCTGTAAGGCTGCATTCAGATGTCCATATGTTTTTTACGGATCCACGGATCGGATCCGCAAAACACATACGGACATCTGAATGGAGCCTTATAGGGGGGTGATCAATGACAGGGGGGTGATCACCCCATATAGACTCCCTGATCACCCCCCTGTCATTGATCACTCCCCTGTCATTGATCACCCCCCTGTAAGGCTGCATTCAGATGTCCGTATGTTTTTTACGGATCCACGGATACATGGATCGGATCCGCAAAACACATACGGATATCTGAATGGAGCCTTATAGGGGGGTGATCAATGACAGGGGGGTGATCACCCCATATAGACTCCCTGATCACCCCCCTGTCATTTTTCACCCCCCTGTCATTTTTCACCCCCCTGTAAGGCTCCATTCAGACATTTTTTTGGCCCAAGTTAGCGGAATTTTTTATTTTTTTTCTTACAAAGTCTCATATTCCACTAACTTGTGTCAAAAAATAAAATCTCACATGAACTCACCATACCCCTCACGGAATCCAAATGCGTAAACATTTTTAGACATTTATATTCCAGACTTCTTCTCACGCTTTAGGGCCCCTAGAATGCCAGGGCAGTATAAATACCCCACATGTGACCCCATTTCGGAAAGAAGACACCCCAAGGTATTCCGTGAGGGGCATATTGAGTCCATGAAAGATTGAAATTTTTGTCCCAAGTTAGCGGAAAGGGAGACTTTGTGAGAGAAAACAAAACAAAAACCTATTTCTGCTAACTTGTGCCAAAAAAATTAAAAATTCTATGAACTCGCCATGCCACTCATTGAATACCTTGGGGTGTCTTCTTTCCAAAATGGGGTCACATGTGGGGTATTTATACTGCCCTGGCATTCTAGGGGCCCTAAAGCGTGAGAAGAAGTCTGGGATCCAAATGTCTAAAAATGCCCTCCTAAAAGGAATTTGGGCCGCTTTGCGCATCTAGGCTGCAAAAAAGTGTCACACATCCGGTATCGCCGTACTCAGGAGAAGTTGGGCAATGTGTTTTGGGGTGTCATTTTACATATACCCATGCTGGGTGAGATAAATATCTTGGTCAAATGATGATTTTTTTTATTTATTTTTTTCCCCTTACAAAGTCTCATATTCCACTAACTTGTGACAAAAAATAAAAACTTCCATGAACTCACTATGCCCATCACGAAATACCTTGGGGTGTCTTCTTTCCAAAATGGGGTCACTTGTGGGGTAGTTATACTGCCCTGGCATTTTAGGGGCCGAATGCGTGAGAAGTGGTTTGAAATCAAAATCTGTAAAAAATGGCCGGTGAAATCCGAAAGGTGCTCTTTGGAATGTGGGCCCCTTTGCCCACCTAGGCTGCAAAAAAGTGTCACACATGTGGTATCGCTGTACTCAGGAGAAGTTGGGCAATGTGTTTTGGGGTGTCATTTTACATATACCCATGCTGGGTGAGAGAAATATCTTGGCAAAAGACAACTTTTCCCAACTTTTCCCAAGTTGGCATTTGACCAAGATATTTATCTCACCCAGCATGGGTATATGTAAAATGACACCCCAAAACACATTGCCCAACTTCTCCTGAGTACGGAGATACCACATGTGTGACACTTTTTTGCAGCCTAGGTGGGCAAAGGGGCCCAAATTCCAAAGAGCACCTTTCGTATTTCACCGGCCATTTTTTACAGATTTTGATTTCAAACTACTTACCACACATTTGGGCCCCTAGAATGCCAGGGCAGTATAACTACCCCACAAGTGACCCCATTTTGGAAAGAAGACACCCCAAGGTATTTGCTGATGGGCATAGTGAGTTCATAGAAGTTTTTATTTTTTGTCACAAGTTAGTGGAATATGAGACTCATCATTTTCCGCTAACTTGTGACAAAAAATAAAAAGTTCTATGAACTCACTATGCCCATCAGCGAATACCTTAGGGTGTCTACTTTCCGAAATGGGGTCATTTGTGGGGTGTTTGTACTGTCTGGCCATTGTAGAACCTCAGGAAACATGACAGGTGCTCAGAAAGTCAGAGCTGCTTCAAAAAGCGGAAATTCACATTTTTGTACCATAGTTTGTAAACGCTATAACTTTTACCCAAACCATTTTTTTTTTTACCCAAACATTTTTTTTATCAAAGACATGTAGAACAATAAATTTAGAGCAAAATTTATATATGGATGTCGTTTTTTTGCAAAATTTTACAACTAAAAGTGAAAAATGTCATTTTTTTGCAAAAAAATCGTTAAATTTCGATTAATAACAAAAAAAGTAAAAATGTCAGCAGCAATGAAATACCACCAAATGAAAGCTCTATTAGTGAGAAGAAAAGGAGGTAAAATTCATTTGGGTGGTAAGTTGCATGACCGAGCAATAAACGGTGAAAGTAGTGTAGGTCAGAAATGTAAAAAGTGGCCTGGTCATTAAGGGTGTTTAAAGGGAACCTGTCACCGGGATTTTGTGTATAGAGCTGAGGACATGGGTTGCTAGATGGCCGCTAGCACATCCGCAATACCCAGTCCCCATAGCTCTTAGTTTTTTTTACACAATAAAAGCACAATTTGATACATATGCAAATTAACCTGAGATGAGCCCTGTACGTGAGATGAGTCAGGGACAGGACTCATCTCAGGGTAATTTGCATATGTATCAAATCGTTTTTTTTTACACAATAAAAGCACACAGAGTTATGGGGACTGGGTATTGCAGATGTGCTAGTGGCCATCTAGCAGCCCATGTCCTCAGCTCTATACACAAAATACCGGTGACAGGTTCCCTTTTAAGCTATAGGGGCTGAGGTGGTTAAAGGGGTTGGGAAAAATCTCTTCAATCCCACCTGCTGATCCAGTATGGATGCTCCGCAGGTCCCCCGCCAGTCCTCGTTTACTGGCTAGCTGTGATGACATGCCGTACTATTGTGTCCTGTTTCATAGTTGCTGGTATCGCCACTGACCACTGGAGCATCTGATCTGGAATTTGGGGGATTAACCACTTCCAGACCGGGCCATTTACCCCCTTCCTGACCAGGCCTCATTTTGCAAATCTGACATGTGTCACTTTATGTGGTAATAACTTTGGAACACTTTTACTTATCCAGGCCATTCAGAGATTGTTTTCTCATGACACATTGTACTTCATGTTAATGGTAAATTTGAGTCAATTTGAGTAAAAAATCCAAAAGTTAACAAAAATTTGAAAAAAATCACTGTTTTCTAAATTTGAATCTCTGCTTTTAATACAGATAGTGATACCTCATAAAATATTAATTAACATTGCCCATACGTCTACTTTATGTTGGCATAATTTTGGTAATGTAATTTTATTTTTAGGACATTAGAAGGTTTAGCATTTTAGAAGCAATTTTTGAGATTTTTAAGAACATTTCCCAAGTCAGCTTTTTTAAGGACCAGTTCAGTTCTGAAGTCACTTTGTGGGGGCTTACATAATAGAACCAACCCATAAATGACCTCATTTTAGAAACGACACCCCTCAAACTATTCAAAACTGGTTTTAGAAATGTTGTTAACCCTTTAGGTATTTCATAGGAATTAAAGCAAAATAGAGGTGAAATTTAAAAATTTTACTTTTTTTTGCAGATTTTCCATTTTAATCAATTTTTTTCTTGGAACACATCAAGGGTTAACAACAAAACAAACCTCAATATTTATTACACTGATTCTGCAGTTTACAGAAACACCCCATATGGGGTCGTATACCGCTGTATGGGCACACGGCAGGGCACAGAAGTCAAGGAGCGCCATATGTTTTTTTTGGAGGGCAGAATTAGCTGGAATGGTCTTTGGGCACCATGTTGCATTTGAAGAGACCCTGAGGTATCAGTGAAAACTCCCAAAAAGTGACCACATTTTGTAAACTACACCACCCAAGGAATTTTTAAGGGGTGTAGCGAGCACTTCACTCAGGTGTTTCATAGAATTTATATATTTTTTTTTTTTACAATAAAATGGTGCTTTATGCCCAAACTTTTTTTTTACAAAAGATAACAGTAGAATATCCACCCACAATTTGCTACCCATTTTCTCCTAAATACAATAAGACACCAATTGTGGTTGTAAACTGTTATTTGGGTATACGCCAGGGCTCAGAAGGGAAGGAGTGGCATCTGTCATGGTTTTTAAGAGTGATAACTTTTTTTTATTTTTTGTTGAATGAGCTTTGTGAGGGCTTATTTTTTGAGGGACAAGCTGTAGTTTTTATTGGCACCATTCTGGGGTACATTTGGCTTTCTGGTTGCTTTTTATCTCATTTTTTTGGGAGGTTAAGTCACAAAAAAGCAGTTTGGTGTCATTTTTCATTTTTTTATTTTTTACAACGTTCACTTGATGGGGTAGATCATGTGATATTTTATAGATCTGTCATTATGGATGCAACGATACCAAATATGTCAATATTTTTTAATTTTACGTTTTTTTTACGTTGCACAATAAAAACATTCTTAGAAAAAAAAATCATGTTTTTGTGTTACCATTTTTTTAGAGCCATATATATATATTTTTTTTCATTTTTCTGTCTTGTGTGAGGGCTTGTTTTTTGCAGGACTAGGTGACATTTTTATTGCTACCATTTTGGGGTACATACGACTTCTTTTCATTTTAGTACATTTGCTGATATTTTTTCCAACTTTGACAACCCCATTTAAAGGTGATGGATTCCTTTTGGGGTCAATTTTTTTTTTAACATTTTACTCATATGGGGCTAAAAATGATTTTATTTTTCAGTTGGTCTTTATTACAAATTTACAAGGTTTTTTTTCTGCTTTCACTTTCAGTGCAGGTGCTTCACGCTGAATCTGTCAAACTTCTAGTCTGTCGGTTGGATTTGTAGCCCTTACCTTTGAACTCCTGACAGCTCATAAACACTCATTTCAAGGGGTTTTCCCACAATTTTAAACCTAGCGTGAGCAGGGCGACGTCGCATATAGTAGCATATGCAGGACTTTTGTCTCCGCTCCAAAATCATCTTCTGAGCGGAAACCTAACGGACCCCATTATAGTCTATGGGGGGTCTATGAGGTCTGTAGGCTCCGTAGGCTCCGTTCGGCTCAGTTATGAGCCGAATCCGTCCTTTCCGTTTTCCTGCTCCTATAACGGAGCAAGGAACGGAAAGGCTGAACGCTGATGTGAACATAGCCTTAGCATTGCGCCTCCATCTGCACCTCAAATACACCTAATTTAGACGTATTTCAGCTTAGTAAATGGCCCCTAAGTAGAATGTAGACGCTATAAGGATGGGAGAAACTCTGCCATGGAGGTTTATTTGCAACTGAATAGAAAATTAGTATTTTTGCCTGCTAAAAAGTTTTTATTTTTATATGTACTTTGTGTTCTTCTAAAAGTAATTGCAGTAGCAACTGAATTGCTTTTCTATCAGCTTTTTTATTGAGTCTATATGTCTTTGTGGCGAGTTTGTTTTCTGGCTTTAAAAGGGCATTCCACCTTCAGCAACATTAGCGTTTTGGCTTCTGCCTGTTCTTCCTTCATTACACGGTTTCCAATGCTTGTGGTTTGTAAATGATCGCTGTGGTCGTTCAGTGAATCTTTTCTTACCTTTAACCAAACAAGAAATGCTGTACGCGAAGTAATTGCCAAAGCTAAAAAGGTTTTCAGCTCAGGAAATGTGTCTGATGTTGCAGCTGTATTGATCTGCTTGTGCTGAACTGTGTAAATGATATTATATATTTATTAGAGCTTACTGACTATATACAACAGCAGAAAGTGGTTTAAAAGCAGATAAATTATATAATTAAAAAATAGAGTAACATAAGCACAGGAATTCTGTATATGCAGATGGTGGCATCATGGTTGGTGAATGTTATCACCTCAGTAAGGGATGACCTGTAGTTACAATATGCCATTTTTTTACTGATCAGGGTGTAGAGGTAGCATTTGGTTATAAATTTTACATTGGGGCCTACTGGTCACCTGGGGTATTCTAGTAGTAACAAGGACCGAGAATAAGTATTAGATCGGTGGAGGTCTGACCTCTGGGAGGTCAGGGACCCTATACCCTTGCAGGCCCCCCAGAAATTATGAAAATGAAGCGGCAAACCCAAGCACCTTTTCAGCTGTCCCATAGAGATGAACGTATCGGCAGTTCACATGCTCGCCCTACGACTTCATGCATGTGTGTTACAGAGTCCCCGTTCTCATGAACAGTGGGGATCCAAGCATTCGGACCCCCCACTCTTCTAATAGTTCTCCCCTGTTGATACAGTAACTAGCCCTGTAGAGGATAACTTGTTTCAAGTAGAATACCCCTTTAACGTTACTTTTCTGAGAAAGGGGTCCCCTCACTGGAGTATCAAGATTGAAAAGCTGTTTGCAGGTGTGTTGTACAGTATTCACATGAAGCTGTGAGTACAGTATTGGAGATTTGCAGACAGTATAAGGCTACTTTCACACTAGCGTTCGGGTGTCTGCTCGTGCGCACCGTTTGAAGGGGCTCACGAGCGGTCCCGAACGCATCCGTCTGGCCCCAATGCATTCTCAGTGGAGGCGGATCCACTGAGAATGCATCCGCCTGCCAGCGTTCAGCCTCCGCTCCGCTCAGTGAGCGGACACCTGAACGCTGCTTGCAGCGTTCGGGTGTCCGCCTGGCCGTGCGGAGGCGAGCGGATCCGTCCAGACTTATAATGGAAATCAATGGGGACGGATCCGCTTGAAGATGACACCATATGGCTCAATCTTCAAGCGGATCCGTTCCCCATTGACTTTCAATGTAAAGTCTGAACGGATCCGCTCAGGCTACTTTCAGACTTAGAAAATTTTCTAAGTTTTAATGCAGACGCATCCGTTCTGAACGGATGCGAACGTCTGCATTATCGGAGCGGATCCGTCTGATGAAACATCAGACGGATCCGCTCCGAACGCTAGTGTGAAAGTAGCCTAAAAAAAACTCACAGCATCATTAATCGCTACAATGCTGAGAGTTCGGGTCAGACGAGTTGTAGTTGGCCTGATCAGATCATTTTTCCAGGACCAAACATGGCTATCTGAAACCGGCCTTATGGTTCAGGTGAACGTCAAGGGTATACAGACTCCCAGCTCTCTCCGCCGTCCTTTGCCCTTGTCTGCCATTTTAATGTATGTAAGTCTCCAGTTTAGCATAGGTGCTGGGGTTGCTTTATGTTGTGCTGTAAAGAGACACAGCTGATGTGATTGTGCATGGGCCGTCCTACAGGTCTGTAAACTGTTAACATTTGTTAAGAAGCATAGTCTGACAATGTGCCCCTCAAAATAAAGGCTGTGCACCCCTGCACCATAGAAACGGGGCCACCTGTAATCATGGGAGCATGGCATCTTGGACCACTCCCAATGAGTTTGCAATTAAAACTTTCCCATTTATTTCTGAAGAAGTAGAAGTCAAGCAGAAAAAAAATCATTATAATTTGATGAGACCTACCATTTATAAATGAAAGCACGTTTATTAAGATTGGTAAGAATTTGAACACAGAATTGGAAACTCTTTTAAGGTCTAAAATTGAAAGCCACAGTTTTTTTATTCCAAACATCTTGGGTTGCATTTTCCATATAATAAAGTGGGAATCCTGGCTGCATAGCACAGTATTTAAAAAAAAAAAAAAAGGATGGCAGTTGCACACTATGAATGTTATACTCCCCTAGACGTCAGATTGTTGGTTGGCTTCTGCTTTTGTCAAGGAACGCAACCTTACTGACGTGGAATAAAAAGTTTTGTCTTTGGTGTTTTTATATATTTTTTTTTTTTCCCAGAAATATGACAAATTAACCACCTAACTGTTTTGCCGGAGTCTAGCTCCAGCAATGGGTAAAGTAGCTAACTGGAGGAGGGAGGGCAGCTTTAGGCTACTTTCACACCTGCCTTAGGTGCGGATCCGTCTGGTATCTGCGGATCATCCGCACCTATAATGCAAACGCTTGTATCCGTTCAGAACAGATCCGTTTACATTACCATGAACAAAAATAAATAAATAATATATCTACAGTACAGACCAAAAGTTTGGACACACCTTCTCATTCAAAGAGTTTTCTTTATTTTCATGACTATGAAGGCATCAAAACTATGAATTAACACATGTGGAATTATATACATAACAAACAAGTGTGAAACAACTGAAAATATGTCATATTCTAGGTTCTTCAAAGTAGCCACCTTTTGCTTTGTTTACTGCTTTGCACACTCTTGGCATTCTCTTGATGAGCTTCAAGAGGTAGTCCCCTGAAATGGTCTTCTAACAGTCTTGAAGGAGTTCCCAGAGATGCTTAGCACTTGTTGGCCCTTTTGCCTTCACTCTGCGGTCCAGCTCAACCCAAACCATCTCGATTGGGTTCAGGTCCGGTGACTGTGGAGGCCAGGTCATCTGGCGCAGCACCCCATCACCATGACTTCATGGTCAAATAGCCCTTACTTTCAAAGTTTTCCCAATTTTTCGGCTGACTGACTGACCTTCATTTCTTAAAGTAATGATGGCCACTCATTTTTCTTTACTTAGCTGCTTTTTTCTTGCCATAATACAAATTCTAACAGTCTATTCAGTAGGACTATCAGCTGTGTATCCACCTGACTTCTCCTCAACGCAACTGATGGTCCCAACACCATTTATAAGGCAAGAAATCCCACTTATTAAACCTGACAGGGCACACCTGTGAAGTGAAAACCATTTCAGGGGACTACCTCTTGAAGCTCATCAAGAGAATGCCAAGAGTGTGCAAAGCAGTAATCAAAGCAAAAGGTGGCTACTTTGAAGAACCTAGAATATGACATATTTTCAGTTGTTTCACACTTGTTTGTTATGTATATAATTCCACATGTGTTAATTCATAGTTTTGATGCCTTCAGTGTGAATCTACAATTTTCATAGTCATGAAAATAAAGAAAACTCTTTGAATGAGAAGGGGTGTCCAAACTTTTGGTCTGTACTGTGTGTATGTGTGTGTGTAATATATATAAATATAAATATATATATATATATATATATATATATATATATATATAAAATTATTTATTTTTTCATGGTAATGCAAACTGATCCGTTTTGACTTACACTGAAAGTCAATGGGAGGCGGATCCATTTTCAATTGCACCATATTGTGTCAGTGAAAACGGATCCGTCCCCATTGACTTAAATTGTAAGTCAGGGCGGATCCATTTGGCTCCGCATCATCAGGCGGACATCAAAACGCTGCAGCGTTTTGGTGTCCGCCACCAGAGCGGAATGGAGGCTGAACGGAGGCAAACTGATGCATTCTGAACGGATCCTTATCCATTCAGAATGCATTGGGGCTAAACTGATCCGTTTTGGGACGCTTGTGAGAGCCCTTAAACGGATCTCACAAGTGGACCCAGAAACGCCAGTGTGAAAGTAGCCTTAGATGCTGCTATCTCCTAAATGTTAGCAGCTATCTCCTGATGCATGCAGCTGGTCTTGTTTGAAAACTGACATTCCAAGATTTCAGACAATACCAGAATGACAGCAATCTGTTTGGTACGTACAGGTACGTACCGGAGAGCAGCATGCTGTGGTTTGCTTTCCATCCTGGGATACGGAGCAAGAGGGATCCGTCATGACCCACAATGCAAGTCAATGGGGACTGATCCGTTTTCTCTGACACAATAGAAAACTGATCCGTCCCCCATTGATTTTCAATGGAGTTCATGACGGATCCGTCTTGGCAATGTTAAAGATAATACAACCGGATCTGTTCATAACGGATGCAGATGGTTGTATTATCCGTAATGGAAGCGTTTTTGCTGAACCCTGCCGGATCCAGCAAAAACGCTAGTGTAAAAGTAGTCTTAGCTGTCATTTTGGTCTTCTATGAAAGCTTGGAATGTCAGCTGGAATGTTTGGAATGTTTCTAGCTGGAGATGGCAGCATCTAAAGCAGCCCTCCACCATCCAGTTAGCTACTTTTCCCACTGCCGGAGCTGGACTCGGGCAAAACAGTTAGGTGGTTAAGTGGGTATTCTAGACAAGTACTATAGAGTTCCAGTGGGATAAAAATGTGATATAAATATAAAATTATATATAAGTAGAACAGAATTTATATTCGCTGATCCCCCTGCTGCTGCATTTCCAGTGGTGCCTGGTCCACTGCTGACAACCTGAGAAGGAAATGGCTAGGAATGCTGTTCAGACTTTCAGGATAGGGGAAGGAAGAGGAGCCCAGTGATGTCCTAGGCACCCTAGAAATGGCATAGTCAGGGGATCGGTGAGTATAGGTTCTACTTCGTGTTTTGTTTTTCTCACCATTTGTATCCCACTGCAACCTTCTTATATTTGGCTGGAATACCCCTTTAAGGCCTCTTTCACACGAACTATACGGATTGTGTCAGGTTGCGTTCACTCAAACTCTTACAATTTTGCAAGCAAGTTCCGTCAGTTCTGTCTGCATTTGCGTTCAGGGTTTCATTTTTTTTCCGCGCGGGTGCAATCTGTTTTGATGCGTTTTTCACTTGGAAAAAAAACTGAAGGTTTACAAACAACGTCTCCTAGCAACCATAAGTGAAAAACACATTGCACAAGAACTGCATCCGGATTACGTCCGGATGCAATGCGTTTTACACTGAAGCCCCATTCACTTCTATGGGGCCAGGGCTGTGTAAAAAAGGCAGAATATAGAACATGCTGCAATTCTCACGCAAAGCAGAACTGATGCGTGAAAAAAAACGCTCATGTACACAGACCCATTGAAATGAATCCTGGGTCAGGATTCAGTGCGGGTGCTATGCTTTGCACCCGCGCAAAAACTCGCTCGTGTGAGAGGGTTATTTTTTTGTGTATTGCTATAGGAGGTATGGATATGTGCTTTCTACTTTATTACAGTCACTTCATATTTCATGGTTACATTTTACAGTGATGTATGACTTGGCATAAAGAAATCTGTAGCAATAGATGATGGAATTGGTGCGTCCATGACATAGAGTGCTAACACCTAGAGTCAGAGGACTAAAGAGAGTGCATCTATCAGAGGGGTAAAGCAGCTGAGATCCAGTCAAACTATACAAGGGCAGTATACTTCTGCAGCTTGTGTGATCAGCCACTGAAAAGGCTCTCGTCTCCATGTGCTGCCTTAGGCCTCTTTCACCCGGGCGTCATGTTTTTGGCCCGGATAAGATGCGGGTGCGTCGCGGGAAAATGTGCGATTTTTTTTTTTTTCCTCGCGAGTGCAAAATTTTTTAATGCGTTTTGCACGTGCGTGAGAAAAATCGGCATGTTTGGTACCCAAACTCGAACTTCTTCACAGAATTTCGTGTTTAGGTTAGGTGTTGTGTAGATTGTATTATTTTCCCTTATAAAATGGTTATAAGGGAAAATAATAGCATTCTTAATACAGAATGCTTAATAAAATAGGGCTGGAGGGGTTAAAAAAATAAAATAAATTTGACTCACCTTAATCCTCTTGATCGCGCAGCCCGGCTTCTCTTCTGCCTTCATCTGTGAGGAAAAGGACCTGTGGTGACGTCACTGTGCTCATCACATGGTCCATCACACGATCCACCACCATGGTGATGGATCATGTGATGAGCGCAGTGACGTCACCACAGGTCCTTTTCCTCACAGATTAAGGCAGAAGACAAGCCGGGCTGCGCGAGCAAGTGGATTAAGGTGAGTTAAATTATTATTATTATTATTTTTAACCCCTCCAGCCCTATTGTACTATGCATTCTGTATTAAGAATGCTATTATTTTCCCTTATAACCAAATAATAATGATTGGGTCCCCATCCCGATCGTCTCCTAGCAACCGTGCGTGAAAATCGCACCGCATCCGCATCTGCTTGCAGATGCTTGCAATTTTCACGCATCCCCTTTCACTTCTATGGGGTCTGCGTTGCGTGAAAAATGCACAAAATAGAGCATGCTGCGATTTTCACGCAACGCACAAGTTTAAAACGCCAGTCGTTTAAAACGCCAGTCTTAAAGGGTTTCTGTCACCAGATTTAACCCTATTAAGCTAGCTGACATTAGCGATGTGCTTTGTCAGCTAAACCTAACTAGCCTATTCCTACTTTTATCTAGGCCCCCGTTACGCCAGAAATCTAACTTTTATAATATGCTAATTAGCCTCTAGGAGCAGGGGGGGCTCCGTTCTCCCACCTTTGTCTCCTCCTTCCAAGTCCTGATTGACGGGGCCAGGCAGCGCTTGCATCTGTCTGCCAGCCCTGTGCTCTGGTGAAATCTCGCCCCGTTCAGCATTCGGGCAGGCGCGGTGAGGGAAAGACGCTGGCAGGCTGCCAGGCCAGCTTCCTCACCGTGCCTGCGTGAGATTTCACCAGAGCACAGGGCTGACAGATGCGAGCGCTGCCTGGCCCTGTCAATCAGCACTTGGAGGGAGGCGACAAAGGTGGGAGAACAGAGCCCCTAGGAGCAGGAACAATGCCCCCCCTGCTCCTAGAGCACATTATAAAAGTTTGATTTCTGGCGTAACGGGGGCATAGATAAAAGTAGGAATAGGCTAGTTAGGTTTAGCTGACATTAGCACATCGCTAATATCAGCTAGCTTAATGGGGTTAAATCTGGTGACAGAACCCCTTTAATAAATGTGCCCCTTGGTTTATTGTCTTTCCCATAGATCTGTGTTAATTGCTGATTGATTGGTAATTGTTTCATTAACTGAGTGTATTGGAAAGTGAAATAAACTGTACTAAATACAAAAGGTATCTAATCGTCCATGACATCATAAATTATGTAGATTATTGCTATTATTCTAGCCTTGCCATTGTTTATAGGCAGCCGTGGCAAGTTGTTACTAACCTGAGGGCTCCTTCACCTCCTTTTTGTTCTAAGTTTTAAAAAAATGAAACATGCTTTTTACATTGTTTTACATGCATTTTTGGTGGCTTTTTTTTTTCACTTTGTGACATTTTGTGGCCTTTTTTTTCTGACATTTTTGAACTTTTATGGAGAAGCCTTTGAAGAAAATCTCTAGAAAAAATAAATATCTAGAGCAGGATAGGAAAACCTCAAAATGCTGCAGAAACCCAAATGCTGTGACCCAGACTTTAACTTCTGGCCTCAGTGTTTTTGAACAAAAATGTCCAAATAACTTCCAGTGAAACACATCAAAATGCTGTGTGTGAGGACACCTGAGCTGCTCATCCCATTACCTGTGCTCATCCCATTCAAGCTCAGGTAATTCTGAAGCAGAAGCTGTGCTAGCACGAGTATCACTACCTAAAAAAAAAAAAAACAGCTAATCAGCGAGGGTGCCAGAAGTCGGACCCCCCCCACCAATATTTTCCTGAGGATAGATCATCAATATCTTTCCACTACACAACCTCATCAAGACACATTCCGCTGTGGGGAGGGTGTCTGAGCAATAGGTATTCTAGCTTCCTAGTTCCTTGTGAAGTTGCAGTTTATTCCATTCTGACTCCCTGTTTCTGACATCTCCCTGTTTAGCTCTCAGCTACCTGCCCTCTGCTTGACTCTTTTTGTCCCCCAAGGTGCCTGCTCCGACCTTTGAACTGTTTTTTGGATTTAAGGAACTTTGACCTCAGCTTGTCCCTTGACTACAACTTTGCCTGTCCCCTCGGTGCTACCCCTCGGTGTCTCTTGAACTGCCTGGGTCAGCAGTTATTTAGCAGTGACTGCTTTAAGAGGTAGTGGCTTGGTGGTTCCCCTGAAAAGGAGTCTAGATCCCCATATGAGTGGTAAAGGTTGAAGACTGGGGAGCCACAGATGATGCCCTCAAAAGTAGCGTCAAATGACGTAGTGGGTTCACACTTGCTTTGTGACAACTTCTTTAAAGAGTCAATAAAGAACCATTTAGTTGCTTAAAAAAAGACACTCCAAAGAGCATTTTTTGTTGTGAGGAACTTGGTGCATCTATGCAGTAGTGTACATAATTGACCATTTGAGTTCAGTTGATGCCCTGTTATATTAAACTTCCCTATGACTGCCAGGCTTTCCAGCAGCTGGACCCTTGGGGTCTTAGTCAGATGGGCACTATTTATTTAAACTGAAGAACCTGTGTATGGTTGCTTACATATATTGGTATAACTGCTTATGATTATCTTGGAGACAGTTTGATTATATCCAGGTTCACAAGCTAGTCTATACATGTCAATAGCATATAATCAGGAATATATGGTTTAATGTAGACTTTAGGAGCAAGCATGACCAATTGTGGAGCCAGTACAGTAGTGAGGCTATAGATGCTAATATGAAACAAGCCAAAAAGATGGATCCTTGTGCCCAGTTTCTAGTCTGATTCACTACCTGGCTGCTGGGATTGGCGCAGACATGCTTATAAATGATGGAGCACATTGCACCTTTTATAGACATGAACATCGTACAGTGACTGACAAAAATTCTCTTTGGTAACCTTAACATTATTTTATGTTGTAATAATGTCAGTGGCTGAAAAATATGTGTCTGGGCTTCACTCTGGCTGATGTTTCTTTGGATTGTAGCCTAGTTTTCACAGAGCTCTTATGCCGGCAGATTCGCTCAAGTGCAAACGACCATGCAGCCATTATTCATAGAAATAAGTTCTGAATGTCGAATGGAATGAGATTTAAACATTGCAAACTGAATCAACTTTTACGTTACGTGATCAAGGAGAAGATTCCAGTATTCACTTGGCAAACCTCATACATCATACTTTTGTATTAGATATTACAATAGCTTGAAGGTGAATGTTGCATTATCTATTAGGTATGGAACAAAACTTGGTCAGGAGAATCCAGAGTAACTTTGTAACATTCGAGTAGGCTAAAAGGTAATGTAAAAATCTTAAAGGGCTTCTGTCACCCCCCCAAACACCAATTTTCAGTCTTCTCTTCCGGGTGTAGGGCTGACGTCATCGGCGCAGGCGCACTCTTCCGTCCTTCTCTCAGAGCGCCTGCGCCGAATGAGGACCGGTACGGTGCAGGCGCAGGATTTGAGCTGCAGGCAGGGCCAGTGAGAGGAGGAGAGCGTTCGCTGGCCCTGTCAATCAAGCGGAGGAGGGGGCGTTTTTTTCAGACAGAGGATGCGGCGGCTACCAGCAAGTCCGCCCAACTTGCTGGTAGTGAAGAAATTTACATCTCACAAAAGTAAGTTTTTTACTGAAATTACTGCACAGACCGATGTAAGAGGGGTATATATGGAATCTGCTTACATTAGCAAATATATTAGGTCAAAAACTGAAAATTGGTGTTTGGGGGGGTGACAGAAGCCCTTTAAGCTGCCCATGCACATCAGATTTTTACTGTTGTTTTCATAGAGTGTTGCATTTGACCTTTTTGTAGCGTGTGAAGTCCTAGTGGTGGAAGCTACCTTTTACAGTATACCTTTAGATACAGAGGGAGCTGCACAAAATATGAAAACTAAATGTAAATTCCTCCCATAATATCATTCTCTCTGTTTCCTAATTTATATATAAAACACATTTCCTCTATATGTTTTCTCTATTTTCCCCCAAAGCTGTCTGCTGTAAGGCAACTGGTTGCAGAAGGACCCCACTCTGTTCTGCCTGCAGTAGGAAAAACAGAAACCTTAAACCACACGCTCTTGACAGCTCCTCAACTCTGTCAGTTGTCTGAGAACTGAAATCTGAAGGGATCAGGAGAAAGTGCTGTTAAAATGCAAAAATCCTGCATAGCGTCAAGCACTTTGAACAAGCTTTTCTTCTGTTCTTCTTTATATTTAATTTCATTATGAATTTCTAGGTTTCCCTTTAAATCTCTGAGTGGAACATTGAATAGGGAGATGTCATAAATGTCTATGATGATGAGAATCATGGGCGGATTGGCCATAGACCCTACAGAGGAATTTCCCGATCGGCCAATGCACGGGGAGGCCACTTAATCACTCCTGTTGGCCGTCAGCAGAGTACATAAAAACGTAATGCTCTCAGTATTAATTAATGTAGGAGTGTCAGGCACTTATGTATCTGACTAGTGGCCATAGGTGCCCTCCCGAATTCAATGATTTTGTCGTCCTCAGGTTCATATTATGGGACAGGCAGCAGTATTTAGTGCTGCACTCTGGTATTTGGTTTCTCAGAGGCAGTATATTGTGCTGCAAGGCAATCCTTTGCCAATCAGTGCAAGACCAATTCTGATACTGCAATGAAAATTTAAGCCTTTTCTGCCCATACAACTTCGTAATCAGAGGTGCAGTGCTCATCTTTGGAGCCCCATACCCAGTAGGGTTCCTTGAACTGTTGTTTTAGACGTCTGGTAGCCTACTGGTACATTTGAGTCGTGAGCTGCTCCACTGTAGCGGGTGGGTTCACCCTCGCACACCTTCGTAGCCGACATTCTCTTCTCACATCAGTGGAACGTCGTTCTCTGCACTTTCCAAGTTGCTTATTTGCAGTAGTGCCATTTGTCAACTCGCTGTACACTTTCAGCACGGCAAACTGCACACTTTCAGAAATACTGCCACCCTTGGCCTTAAAGCCAATAATCATCTTTTTTGCAACTCTGCTAAATGGCCCCTTTTACCCGGGACAGCAATGAGGGATATGTGTGCAGACAGCTTATCGCACACCTTATACACCCACCAAGCCAGCTCACCACGCGTCACTTTCTTCAGGAGCTACATGCTGCCGACATTGAAAGTAGGAAGAGATGATAATAGTGAGACTCATTTGTACTGACATGGTTCATTGGTAAATGACAAACCACACTTTTTAAGCCAAAAAGAAGCCCCAAATATGTCTTAGGCTGTGTTCACATCTGGTGGTTGTTCCCCAATTTTAGGGTGTACACATGACATATGGACAAAATCGCTGTGTAGTCCCAGTCTTATGGCCAAGAGGTAGAGAGGTCATGCACTGCTCCCCTGTGCACAATACCTGTAATGATGAGGTGTGAACAGGGTCACCTTGCCCTCGGATCAATACAGCTAACCTCTGCTCTCCCCATTCTGAAAGTATAGGCTGCTGTAAACCCATCTTGAACTCTTGCACTATTATCTAAATTGGCAATATACTCTACAAGCTGCATCTTCACTGGTTGTAATGGCAGCAGAACTCACAAGTCCCAGTTTTCCCATGAAATATTTAATGCAGTTTGGGGGTAGAGTCTGACTTTAAATTGTATACGCAGCAATGTACTAAGTTTGAACATTGCAGCAAAGTAAATTTTTATGATTTTTGTGATTTGTGAACCATAAAATATAGAAATAGTGAAGTCCTACATCTTCGATTAGCAGGGGAAATAACCGTTCTGTTCTTCACAACATGTTTGCTGTTAAGACTTTTACTTCTTTGCATCCAAGTTTCCTTCCAAGGCATCTGTCCCCCAGCCAAGCTACTTACAAGTAGGCAGAGTGCTCCAGACACTTCTCAGAAAACTGCTGGAAGCTTTTTCTCTTGATGTAAGACGTGACTGCCTCGCAGTGTGAAACGTCTGATGAAAAAAATCCTATATCCTCCCTCAGACAGAGGCCGCTTTATTTCTGTGTAAATGTATAACATTTTCATAACCCTGATTACCTTTTACAAGTGTTCATTCCACCTGCGGTCCCTGAACCGTCTCCATTATTTGTGTGGGCAATAAATGAAATAAAATGTGTGGGCCATAAGCAGTCTTTAAAGCTATGACTCATGTCGTAAGAAGTATAGTACGCTTCACTCTCTATATTAAAAATGAAAAAAAATGATCTCTTCTAACAAGGCCTTAAAAATCTAAAAAAAAAAGAGATTATGTATAAATGTTAGGCATAAACACAATATACAGTCGTGGCCAAAAGTTTTGAGAATTACATAAATATTGGAAATTGGAAAAGTTGCTGCTTAAGTTTTTCTAATAGCAATTTGTATATACTCCAGAATGTTATAAAGAGTGATCAGATGAATTGCATAGTCCTTCTTTGCCATGAAAATTAACTTAATCCCAAAAAAAACTTTCCACTGCATTTCATTGTTGTCATTAAAGGACCTGCTGAGATAATTTCAGTAATCGTCTTGTTAACGAGAATGTTGACGAGCACAAGGCTGGAGATCATTATGTCAGGCTGATTGGGTTAAAATGGCAGACTTGACATGTTAAAAGGAGAGTGATGCTTGAAATCATTGTTCTTCCATTGTTAACCATGGTGACCTGCAAAGAAACGCGTGCAGCCATCATTGCGTTGCATAAAAATGGCTTCACAGGCAAGGATATTGTGGCTACTAAGATTGCACCTCAATCAACAATTTATAGGATCATCAAGAACTTCAAGGAAAGGGGTTAAATTCTTGTCAAGAAGGCTTCAGGGCGTCCAAGAAAGTCCAGCAAGCGCCAGGATCGTCTCCTAAAGAGGATTCAGCTGCGGGATCGGAGTGCTACCAGTGCAGAGCTTGCTCAGGAATGACAGCAGGCAGGTGTGAGGCCAGCAAAGAAGCCACTTCTCTCCAAAAAAAACATCAGGGACAGATTGATCTTCTGCAGAAAGTATGGTGAATGGACTGCTGAGGACTGGGGCAAAGTCATATTCTCTGATGAAGCCTCTTTCCGATTGTTTGGGGCATCTGGAAAAAGGCTTGTCCGGAGAAGAAAAGGTGAGCGCTACCATCAGTCCTGTGTCATGCCAACAGTAAAGCATCCTGAGACCATTCATGTGTGGGGCTGCTTCTCATCCAAGGGAGTGGGCTCACTCACAATTTTGCCCAAAAACACAGCCATGAATAAAGAATGGTACCAAAACACCCTCCAACAGCAACTTCTTCCAACAATCCAACAACAGTTTGGTGAAGAACAATGCATTTTCCAGCATAATGGAGCACCGTGCCATAAGGCAAAAGTGATAACTAAGTGGCTAGGGGACCAAAACGTTGACATTTTGGGTCCATGGCCTGGAAACTCCCCAGATCTTAATCCCATTGAGAACTTGTGGTCAATCCTCAAGAGGCGGGTGGACAAACAAAAACCAACTAATTTTGACAAACTCCAAGAAGTGATTATGAAAGAATGGGTTGCTATCAGTCAGGAATTGGCCCAGAAGTTGATTGAGAGCATGCCCAGTCGAATTGCAGAGGTCCTGAAAAAGAAGGGCCAACACTGCAAATACTGACTCTTTGCATAAATGTCATGTAATTGTCGATAAAAGCCTTTGAAACGTATGAAGTGCGTGTAATTATATTTCACTACATTACAGAAACAACTGAAACAAAGATCTAAAAGCAGTTTAGCAGCAAACTTTGTAAAAACTAATATTTGTGTCATTCTCAAAACTTTTGGCCACGACTGTATATTCATATACTGTAGTATGTGAAGAGTACATCACATTTCTTAAAATGAAGAACTTGTATAGCAGAGCCAAGTTTGATACAGTTCCTATAGTTATGTTATTTATTTCAGTGGTAGAGATGAGTGAATCGCTCACAATTGAATTTGGGTTTGATTGGGCCGACTCGGTCCACCTATTCGATTTGGGCCGGGGTTGAAACTGCTCCTTTTGGCCTGAAAATTCATATATGACTTTCTGAGGACACATTTTTTTTTTTTCTCTCTAATCTCTTTCTCTCTCTCTCTCTCTTCCTCTATCTCTCTCTCTCCAAAATTCTCCTGAATCGAATAAAAAAAATATTTCACAATTGGATGCAACTCGAAACGATTTGCTCATCTGTAATCAGTAGTTAAGCATAGGAATAGAGCTAAATCCACTGCTTTTGGGAAATTTCAGGCGAGTTGCCTGTGGGAAACAAGCTGTATGTGGGAGTGCGATTTCCCATCCTGGTCTCTACTCTTGTAACGGGACCTTATTATTTATAAAGATTTATAATGCTGTGTGTCCCTAATTACATCAACTGTAATGTATTGTACTGACGGCATTATGTCAGTACAGTTCATTATGGATGATGTCTGCAGGGACGCACAGCTTTATAAATCATAATAGAGACCAGGATGGGAAATCGCGATCCCGCACACAGTGTGTTTCCCACAGAGAACTCGTTCGTGTGAAACCAGCCTTTTGTATTGTTCTCCAGGTCCAGCACAGCAAGTAGAAAGTGAAAATACTGTATGTTCACATGGCAGAAAATACACATTGGAAAAATTGGACGTATATTTGCTGCAGAAATCTGAGGCTGATTTTCTGATTTCTGCCGTGGATTTTTGGTCTATATGCTGTAGTTCTGCCCCTAAACTGTGACATTGCGCTCATGGCCATTTACCGTGCTAAGAACGAACATGCTCATAGTTTATTTTTTTTTCCTTTTTCTATGACACAGATTCCAAATCGGCACAAAACGTACCATATGAACTATAGAGTGGATTCCCTTTAAGTTAATGTTAGGTATTTTTTCTTGAAAATACACAAAAAAAGCCATATAAACGTGCCATAAAAATTGTTTTTTTGTTTGTTATTTTTTTGCATCCTGTCATTGTTACCAGTGCTTGACTTTACAGGCCAAAGTTCTTTTAACTATTGTGTTCCCATTGCTCTATGTTCAGTAGGTTTTATGCATCTAGACCGCCATACATGCATTGTCAAGGTCTACATTCTAGCCGGCTTGACTAGCGGCAGTATGCATATGCAGTACTGTGCAAAGGTTTCAGGCAGGCATGGGGGAAAATGCAGCAAAGTAAGAATGCTTTTAAAAATAGAAGTGTTAATAGTTTATTTTTGAATTAACAAAATCACATCAATATTGGGTGTGAGCACCCTTTGCCCTCAAGACTGCATAGTTCTTTTTGTACACCGTTTTTGAAGGAAATCAGTAGGGAGGGTGTTCCAAACATCTTGTAGAACCAACCCCAGATCTTTTGTGGATGTAAGCTTACTCAAATCCCGTTACATTGATGACCCACGTCTGTTGCTGCCCAGCTACTTCATTTAAGAACATTATTCACTGAACTATTACTACTCCCATTTTTGTCATCACAAATCCCTTCCTTTCATGCTATGTGTTAATCAGCTTCTGCTACAAATGCTGCTCAGCCCTCTCACTCCTCGCCTGAGCTTAGTTTCCTAGTTTACTAGTCTATTCAGTGAACGTGTGTTGTTCTGACTGTTTGCCCGTGTACTGAACCTCTCTGCCTGTTTACCGATTCTGTTACTCTGCTGCCTGTCCTGGCCTTAGCCTGTCCACCATACTGAACTTAGCTTCTACACCATACTGACCTTGTGCTGCCTGCCCTGACCTCAGATTAGTTTCACAGATTTGATGAACTCTGCCTGCCCTGACCTTTGCCTTTTTATCGACTAGGAGTATTGCCTGATCCCTTGGTGCTTTGTACTGGTGTCTCAGACCACTGTGGGTCAGCTGCCAACTACATCAGGACCATTCCAAGAGATAGTGACCAGGTGGGTCCCCTGCGGCGAAGACCAAATCTTTGTGTAGGGATTAAAGAGGGAAAACCAGGGGATTGCCGGGATAACATCCTTAGGACTACCCTAACGTAAAACTGGTTAGTTGGTACAGTGGGTTCACACCCAATTCCTGTTAAAAATCCTTCTGTCTCTTCATGTAATCCCAGACCCGGTTGGCAATTTATTTTTTCAATTTCAGGGATAATAACAGATCATCGGAGTAATGCAGATGTGTAAGAAAAAATTATCTGGAATTACTATTTATGAGGGACCGAAGCATTTCATAAAACTGAAAAATGTCAGGATGACCAATGGATCCTCTCTAAATTGCAAAGTAGTGGGTCATCCAATATATTTTGCCCCTCTTCTAAACCCGATGGGTTTACCAGAAGATAAAAGGTGGTGGAGATGAGTGGTTTTATACCACAATTAGAGACTGTTATGCTTACAGTGTAATAATTCTGTTTTTGTTAGATAAGACGTAATTAGCCTGTCATTGTCTAGTGTGTATATGTGCGAACTGTTTTAGGGAACATTTTAAATAGTTTTAATAGCTGGTATGACAGTAATTATAATTTCTGATCAGTTTCTTGATATCCTCATAACATTTCTCCACATTCTTGTGTGTTTCCACAACTAATTAAAGCATACTGTCTAGTTCTATGCTGTTGAATATCAGTTATAATGGTGTTTTCAGTTAGATTTTTTTTACATTCACTGCGTTTCTTTTAGGCTGTACTGACACGGATTGTTAACGGACTTCAATCTCTGATTTCTTCAGTCCTCTTGAGATATAAGGTAAGTTATATTTTTGCTTCATAGACTAATAGCTAGATATCACTGTAATTGGATGACAGAGAATGTCATTAAATAAATTGTGTTTATTCTATGGTGGCCTTTATGTCAAATTTAAGTTTTCCTTTGGCCTTATTCCCACTGAGGCAGTAATAGTGTACTGTCCTCGGTGGAAGTTCCCTTCCTTTCCTTCCTTCTTTTTCTCTCCTGTCTTTAATTTTCCTTTTTTTTTTTTCTCCTTTTTCCCTTATTTCCTTCTGCTCTTAGTTCCTTTCCTTCTCTTATTTTTTCTTTCCTTCTTTCTTTCCTTCCTGAAAGTGCTAGAACTGTTTTGTGTTGTAACCACATATACTGCAATCTCCACTGAAGTGCATAAAGCTTTCAGTTATGCAGAATATGTGGCCATCATGGTACCTCTTGCAAATCCAGTCTTTAAGCATTCCTATCTGCTCTCCCCCAGTGGATTGTGTGATGGTACTCACGTAAAAATAGTTCATGATCCACACACCACCTGAAAATCACTGTAACCCACGCCTGTATGATACGTAGGAAAATCCAGATTTTGTGTATCCTTCTAAAATGAGTGTGCTCAGTGTATATTGAAAGTGGGTACAGTCATAGGCACTTCACAACACTTTCGCCTGAAGGACTGTTCTGCTTTGAGCACATTGGACCTTTTTGGCCAGACGGCTGGTAGTGGAATATTACTTATCCAGATGGATATGAGCAGTGAGCATATTTGCTGATTCATCCACCCATCCACAGCAGCTTCCACATTTATACAGACACTACTGTTTGAGAAGCGAGCACTCTTCTTACCCTGTCTTGTATATGTTTAGTCACTTTTTGACTATTCTTCAATATAGAGCTTTGTACAGAGATTGTTGTCACTCACATCATTCCCTGTTCCTATTGAGGCTCACAATCTAAATTCTGACTTGACCTATCAGTATGTTTTTGTAGTGTGTGTGTGTGTGTGTGTGTGTGTGTGTGGGGGGGGGGGGGGTGATCGGAATGTCTGGAGGAAACCCATGCAAACCTAGGGAGAATAGACACACTCTGTGTGGATGTTGCCAATGGTTGAATTCGAACTTGGTCTCCAGCGCCACTCGGCAGGAGTGCTGGTCAACCATGAATTTCTCCAACTTGCTAAATATATATATAGTTGCAAGAAAAAGTATGTGAATCCTTTTGGAATGAAAATGTGATCTGATCTTCATCGAAGTCACAACAATAGACAATCACAGTCTGCTTAAGCTAATAACACACAGAATTAAATGTTACCATGTTTTTATTTAACACACCATGTAAACATTCACAGTGCAGGTGGAAAAAGTATGTGAACCCCTAGACTAATGACCTCTTCAAGAGCTAATTGGAGTGAGGTGTCAGCCAACTGGAGTCCAATCAATGAGATGAGATTAGAGGTGTTGGTTACAGCTGCCCTGCCCTATAAAAAACACACACCAGTTCTGGGTTTGCTTTTCACAAGAAGCATTGCCTGATGTGAATGATGCCTCGCACAAAAGAGCTCTCAGAAGACCTACTATTAAGAATTGTTGACTTGCATAAAGCTGGAAAGAGTTATAAAAGTATCTCCAAAAGCCTTGCTGTTCATCAGTCCACGGTGAGACAAATTGTCTATAAATGGAGAAAGTTCAGCACTGCTACTACTCTCCCTAGGAGTGGCCGTTCTGTAAAGATGACCGCAAGAGCACAGCGCAGACTGCTCAATGAGGTGAAGCTCAAGTGTCAGCTAAAGACTTACAAAAGTCTCTGGCATATGCTTACATCCCTGTTAGCGAATCTACGATACGTAAAACACTAAACAAGAATGGATTTCATGGGAGGGTACCACAGAGGAAGCCACTGCTGTCCAAAAAAAACATTGCTGCACGTTTACAGTTTGCACAAGAGCACCTGGATGTTCCACAGCAGTACTGGCAAAATATTCTGTGGACAGATGAAACCAAAGTTGAGTTGTTTGGAAGAAACACACAACACTATGTGTTGAGAAAAAGAGGGACAGCACACCAACATCAAAACCTTATCCCAACTGTGAAGTATGGTGGTGGGGGCATCATGGTTTGGGGCTGCTTTGCTGCGTCAGCGCCTGGACGGATTGCTATCATCGAAGGGAAAATGAATTCCCAAGTTTATCACGACATTTTGCAGGAGAACTTAAGGCCATCTGTCCACCAGCTGAAGCTCAACAGAAGATGGATGTTGCAACAGGACAACGACCCAAAGCATAGAAGTAAATAAACATCAGAATGGCTTAAACTGAAGAAAATACGCCTTCTGGAGTGGCCCAGTGAGTCCTGACCTCAACCCGATTGAGATGCTGTGGCATGACCTCAAGAAAGCGATTCACAAACGACATCCCAAGAATATTGCTGAACTGAAACCGTTCTGTAAAGAGGAATGGTCAAGAATTACTCCTGACCGTTGTGCACGTCTGATCTGCAACTACAGGAAACGTTTGGTTGAAGTTATTGCTGCCGAAGGAGGTTCAACAGGTTATTAAATCCAAGGGTTCACATACTTTTTCCACCTGCACTGTGAATGTTTACATGGTGTGTTCAATAAAAACATGATAACATTTAATTATTTGTGTGTTATTAGTTTAAGCAGACTGTGATTGTCTATTGTTGTGACTTAGATGAAGATCAGATCACATTTTATGACCAATTTTTGCAGAAATCCATATCATTCCAAAGGGTTCACATACTTTTTCTTGCAACTATGTATGTATGTGTGTGTGTGTGTGTATGTATGTATGTATGTATGTATGTGTGTGTGTGTGTGTGTGTGTGTGTATATGTGTGTGTGTGTGTGTGTGTGTGTATATATATATATATATATATATATATATATATATATATATATATATATAATGTACTGCTTTAAAACTCAGCAAGTTTTTTTTTATTTTATTTTTTTACTTTTTATGAATTTTCTGCAATGTATCAGAGAAAAATAATCCACATGATATTTATAAGCATTGAATACAATGGGCACATTGTGACCACAAAAAAAAAATATAAATAGAGCATGCCCCCAAGAGATCTGAATACACACACTGAATTCAGTGGATCCATGTGCTGTGGAGAACACAAACGTCACACTCATGTGTATCAGTGACGTGTGAGTAAGCCCTTACTGATGATTTACTTTGGTCATCACAGGATATATTGATTTGCTAGAAAAAAGCTAAAAGCATAATGTTCGAACTTGACTGCGCAGTTCAGTGAAAAATCTTTAAAACCCAAAGCAGCGGCTCTTGCCTCTAATTTTGGGGTTTTGTTAACCCTTGCAGTCTACTGGAAAATCTACTGGATCTGGAGGATCATTTAGCCCACACACAAAGCTTGTTTTTAACTTGGCCCTGAGTGACCAAGTTGGACAGAAGTAAGGCCAGCGTCAATCTCCATTTCACACCTGCATGTGAGCATTGGTTCAGCAGACGTTTTATGGAGATTATTTAAACTTGAAGCTAGACACATTTCATATTGCTAACGTAGAGCGGTTACCAACTGTTTAAATATTTCCCAGATGAGCAGGAAAACAGTCCTTCCACCATCGGTCTGTATCTAGAAATGTAAACTCTAACCATCTGGGATGTGTAGGCACTTGCTTGTAAAAATCAATGAATCCCTTTTGACTGTACTACTAATATGCTTCAAGAAAAGCCAGAAAGCAAGCTTAATTAGCCAGTTTGCGTGTGCCATGTTCTCCAAGAAAGGTTCTGGAATCAAACTGTGTACTGATGCAGAAGGTAATTACAAACAGACAGTGAATGTAGAGACGAAGACAATATCAGCGTTCAGGCAGAGCAGACACTGCTCCATGTATATTTTGGCCTGATAACTTGATCGTGTCCTGCTGCTATGTTCCCCTTTAAAAGAATTGTTCCATGGCATTTATCATCTAGCCAAGACACTTACTAATGTATTGTGACTTACAAATTGCCTCCTTTGCTGCATTTCTCCATTGCATTATACACTTCTGGTTTCCATGGTTAGGACCACTGCTGTAGCACAGATACGAGGTGGTCGGTACAGGAGCTGCTGTGTATGCATGCCTATGTGTGTTCCCACGGTCCCGGCCACCAGAGAGGCCGACGCTTTTTCCTATGGTGTGCAAGCATGACCACCGCTGCTGGATAATTTTGGTACAGCATAACACCGGGACCCAACCCTGTCCTGAACCTGGGAAAATGTATTAATAGTTGATGGTGAACCACAACAACCTGGGGCCGAGATAGTGTTTCCCCGTTTTGTGGTTCAACAGAATATGTTGGATCGGGTAAACCAACTACAGGGTGAGCATATTGAACAGTTGGTGGTGCCCAAGGCTTATCTCAAACTCGTGTTAGATCTAGCCCACCAACACATTCTCGGGGGTCATCTGGGAATACTGAAAAAAACCAAACACTGGCCCAGTGTTTTTAGAGAGGTGGAAGAATTTGGTAAGTAATGCCCGGCCTGCCAGACAACTAGCCCCCAGCACCTTTTCTGCAGTCCGTTAGTACCTCTCCCGATCATTGAGGTACTGTTTGAAAGAATCGCTATGGATCTCATAGGCCCAGTACCGAAGTCTGCTAGAGGGCACCAACATATCTTGGTCATCCTAGACTACGCCACTCGGTACCGGTAGGCAGTGCCACTGCGACATACATCTGCCAAACTCAAAGCTAAGGAGTTAATGAAGATGTTTTTCCGAGTAGGACTACCTAAAGAGTGACCGACCAAGGGACCTCTTTTATGTCCAAGGTTATGAGGGAACTCTGTAAGTTACTGCACATAAAACAGCTTCGAACATCCGTTTATCATCTGCAAATGGACGGTCTGGTAGAGAGGTTTAACAAAACATTAAAAAACATGTTAAAAAGGGTGTTGTCTAAAGATGGGAAGGACTGGGACCTTCTTCTGCCCTATCTCTTGTTTGCTGTGCGAGAGGTACCCTCTACTGGGTTCTCCCCTTCGAACTGCTATATGGCAGACATCCTCCTGGTTTGTTGGACGTAGCCAAAGAGGCATGGGAACAGCAACCTACTCCGCACAAAAGTGTCCTTGAGTACGTTACCCAGATGCAAGAAAGGATGGAGACAGTGTTACCTCTTGTTAGGGAGCATATGGAGGCAGCTCAGCAAGCACAAAGTCAGATCTATAATCAGCAGGCCCGGATCCGGATCTTTAACCCGGGTGATCAGGTTTTGGTTCTGGTACCGACAGTGGACAGTAAGTTCCTGGCTAGGTGGCAGGGGCCCTACGAGAAAGTTGGAGAGGTAAATTGCAAGGTACACCAGCCAGGGCGGCGAAAGCCGAAGCAGGTTTACCATGTTAATATACTAAAACCTTGGAAAGATAGTGAGACCTGTACTGAAGACAGCCCACGGCTGGTTTTTCTAGCGGAAGAGGTTCCGGCCCCTTTGTCTGATGCAAGGGAAGCGGTTGCCACAGTAGAAATTGCTGACAGCCTCTCCTCTAAACAGGCTCAGGAGACCAGGGAGTTCATTAGTCGGAACACGGATATGTTCTCGGACCTCCCTGGACGCACTTCCACAATCCGGCATGACATTGTCACTGAGCCTCAGGCAAAAGTCCAGTGAAAGCCATACCGGGTACCCGAGGCTCGGCGACAGGCCACCTCGGAGGAAGTGCAGCTAATGCTGCGGCTAGACGTCATTGAGGAGTCTAAACGTGAGTGGGCCAGTCCTATGGTCTTAATACCCAAGCCGGACGGGGCGTTACGGTTTTGTAATGATTTTCGAAAGCTGAATGAGAAATCTAAATTCGATGCATATCCCTTTCGCCAGGTGGATGAGCTAATCGAGAAGTTAGGACAAGCTCTGTATTTTTCTGTTTTGGACCTCACGAAAGGGTACTGGCAGGTGCCCTTAATGGAGGCTTCCAAAGAGAAAACTGCCTTCATACGCCTGAGTGGCTGTATCAGTATAAGGTGTTACCCTTTAGTCTGCATGGCGCTTCCTCACTTTTCAACGTCTGCGGTACGCCTCGGCTTACCTGGAGGATATTGTCATTCACAGTACCGACTGGGAAAGTCACCTGCCCAAAGTACAGGCCGTAGTGGACTCCCTTCGGAAGGCTGGACTAACAGCTAACACAAAGAAATGTGCGATAGGGTTAGAGGAGACTAAATACCTAGGGTATGTCATTGGGCGTGGAGTCATCAAACCCCAAGAAAACAAAATAGAGGCGATACGGAATTGGCCCTGACCTGTCACCTCTAGGCAAGTAAAGTCGCTCCTGGGAATGGCGGGCTATTACATGAGGTTTGTCCCCCACTTTTCTACGATAGCCGCGCCATTGACGGGGCTCTTGAAGGGACATAAGTCCTTGATGGTTCACTGGGATGATCGGGCGGAAGAGGCGTTCTCTGCTTTGAAGTCGGCCCTGTGTAGATCCCCGGTTTTGGTGACTCCCGACTTCAAGCGGGAATTTATAGTACAGACGGATGCCTCCAAAGTAGACCTCAGTGCTGTACTGTCCCAGGAAGTCAACGGGGAGGAGCATCCCGTTGTCTTCCTCAGGCGTAAGCTTACCCCAGCCGAGACCAGGTACAGTATAGTGGAGAGTGCCTGTCTATCAAGTGGGCACTCGAGTCTCTCCGCTATTATTTGTTAGGGAGAAAATTCCGCTTGGTGACCGACCACTCCACTCTCAAGTAGATGAGCCAGGCCAAAGACAGAAATGCCCGGGTAACCCGATGGTTCCTTTCCCTACAGAACTTTAAATTTACAGTGGAACACAGGGCAGGCCGGTTACACGGAAACGTGGATGCCCTGTCCCAAGTACATTGGTGAGGGGGGGTCGGGGGTAAGTGACTTAGTGAATGGGAGTGGTCTGGGAAAACAGGTATTTTCCTCCCAGCGTGTGCTACTGGGCTAAATTGCAGCCAGGTGGGGTCAAACACTGGACTGGATTTCAAGGTCTGCGTTTTGACAGCACCTAGCTGTCTTTAAAAGACAGCTGGGCTCAGCAGCAAGGTGTGTGTGCTGGGATCTAAAGCTTGTGCCGTGCTGGAAGGCTGAGACCTGTGTTTAGGGGAAACAGGCCCCCTAAAAGCCTGCTATGGACTGCTGGAGGTAGAACTGCCAACAAGGTTATTTTTGCTATGTGGACTTTCCATTGTGTGGGAACTAACACCAAGACTGCAACGTGACGTTTGTTTTTGCCTTATGTGTGAATAAACACGGAAGTTTGATTTAAGAACTGGTAATTTGCCTCTGTACTGCGTCCTCATACACTGTCTACCAGAGTGAATCCCCACACCCCTTTAAGGGTTTATATGGGAGGGGGGGTTGAAAGAATGTTTACAACCTTCCTGTGACACATGGTTGTTGAAATCAGTACTTAAAGGGGATTTTCCAAGAATTGCTTATTGATGTCTTATTCTTAGGCCTCAGGCACACGACCGTTTTTCGGGTCCGCATCCGAGCCGCAGTTTTTAGGCATGTCTACAATGGGCCGCCCGTTCCGTTCCGCAAATTGCGGAAGGCACACGGGCGGCTTCTGTTTTTTTGCGGACCGCAAAAAAACGCACGGTCGTGTGCATGTAGCCTTAGGCTACTTTCACACTAGTGTTCGGGGCTCCGCTTGTGAGTTCCGTTTGAAGGCTCTCACAAGCGGCCCCGAACGGATCCGTCCAGTCCTAATGCATTCTGAGTGGAGGCGGATCCGCTCAGAATGCATCAGTCTGGCACAGTTTGTCCTCCGCTCCGCTCAGCAGGCGGACCCCTGAACGCAGCTTGCAGCGTTCGGGTGTCCGCCTGGCCGTGCGGAGGCAAACGGATCCGTCCAGACTTACAATGTAAGTCAATGGGGACGGATCCGTTTGAAGTTGACACAGTATGGTAATGCAAACGGATCCGTTCTGAACGGATCTAAGCGTTTGCATTATAGGTGCGGATCCGTCTGTGCAGATACCAGACGGATCCGCACCTAACGCAGGTGTGAAAGTAGCCTTAGAATAAGTCATTGTTATCAAATTGGCGGATGTTTGACTCCTGGCACCGCCACTGGAACTATACAGCTGTGTACACTATGTAGTGGCTGGGCCTGATTACTGCACAGCTGCACTCCTACAAGTGTATGGAGCTGTATAGTTCCAGTACCTAGTTCTGGCACCGGAGTTTGTGAAAACAGATGATCGGTGGTGTAACGGACCGTTCAGCACACAACTCCGTTCCGACGATATTCTCCTTTCCATGCACGGGCAGCTACTGCAAGCACCAGTCTGCCGAACTGCAAACTACCCGAATCCTGGAAACCGTGGAACAGGAAAAGCATACAATCGGCTTACACTCCTGGCAATCGGTATACAATCCAATTCCCCCAATAACGAGACGGCACTTCGTTTGAGGGTTAAGCAGAACTGCCTGTACTTCAAGTGCAGCCTCTTTTATTCATAAAGCACAAACATAGTACTGCCCACAGGGGTTTGAAATACAACCAATCAGTAATTTACAACACATACAACGTAAGTACAGCAACCAATCGTTCACGCCCCCAGAGGACCAGAAGGGAGACTGCGACACAGGACAGATACAACATATCCCCACAATGCATCATGGTTTCCTCCTCTCTGTCCCGGAGACAACCGAGGAGCAATCCAATTATCTCTCAGGACAAAGGGAGATCGCCAATACACATGTGCAGACAACATTTAAACACACAATCGGACAATGGCACAATAGAAACACACCCAGCATATTCCTCCCAAGCTGACAAGTTACACTTATTATAAATTGTTACAACTTTGTGAGTTTACGTTGTACATACATATAACTTACATCAATTTAAACAGTATAACTTGGGGACAAACCTATCCAAAATTCACTTGAATAGGTTCAGGGGTTTAAAAGTTAGTAAAAGTATCTTAAAGGGCCGTAATCCAGGGGCAGGAGGCGGGCAAACAGCCCCCTCCAAAACACTGTGGCGAAGTGGCTTTCGCCACAGGTGGCTGTGCCAGGAGTCCGGGACCCTCAGCGGTTTGCTACTAATGACCCATTCTAAGGCCTCATGCACACAACCGTTGTTTTATTCCGTGTCCGTTGCACCGTTTCTCATGATTTTTCTACGGACCCATTGATTTTCAATGGGTCCGTTGAAAACTCAGCTAATGCACCGTTTGCCATCCGCGTCCATGATCTGTGGTTCCAGTCCGTCAAAAAAATATAACCTGTCCTATTATTTCCGTGGAAAAAGGTTTGCGGACCTATTCAAGTCAATGGGACCGCTAAAAAACGCGGAGGCACACATGATTGTCATCCACGTCCGCGTCCGTTTTATTCCTATCATTTGCATGGCAAACCTGTCTTAGACTTTTTTTTTACATTCCTTTTATGTCTGGTGGTCCTCCAAAAATGAAGACGCATGGAAACAAAAACGGAAACGGATCATGGAACAACGGAACCCCGTTTTGCGGACCGTTAAAAAATACTGTCGTGTGCACGAGGCCTAATGGTAAATCATCAATAAGAAAATCCCCTTTAACGACTCATTTCAATAACCATGTGTCACAGGCAGGTTGCACTCATTCTTTCATTTTCAGAAAAAGTTTATTGTGACAAGGACAGACTGAAATAAAGTGTTAGAAGCTATGAAATTTTCCGGAAAGCATCGCAACACACGATGAAGAAATCTGGGCACCATGTGTCGGAACACTTGAATGATGTGGGAATAGTGTGATAACATGAAGATATGGCATGGTTTCAGATCACATTCTGGTGACATCAGTGAACACATATGTCCTTCCCCAAAAACTTGGCAGAACTGACGGGGCCTTCAATTAAGAGAAACTGATTATTTTTCCTAAAATAAGGCCTTTGTGATTTGTCTCCTGGACTGATTGGGAGTGTAGGTTCAACAAACAAGTTATGTTAGACGACTGCATAAACAGCAATTCCTTAATCTCGATATCATTTACTGTACTCAGAATTGCAGTGGATGTGAGGCAGCACTTCACAGGACAGGTACACTTAGCCCCCTTGCAGATGAGCGTGTCCGGATTAGGTCCGGATGCGTTGCGGATTTGTTCAGTGAAAACTGCGAGATTTCGCAAACAAAGCCATTCAGTTTTGTTTGCGATCGCGTTCAGTTTTTATCACGCGGATGCAATGCGATTTACTGGGTTTTGCACACGCGTGATAAAAAATGGAATGTAAAAAAGTGATGGGTGAAAACCACCGCTCATGTACAAAGACCCATTTAAATGAATGGGTCCGGATTCCGGTATGGGTGCAATGCGTTCGCATCAGACATTGCACCCGCGCGGCATTCTCGCTCATCTGCAAGGGGCCTTAGACTTCCCGAAGCTTCTCTGTCAGTTTATTAGTAGCTTTTAGGGTGCATTCACACAAGCGTATCTATTTTGCCGTCCGTAAAATGTGAATCCACAAAATACAGATGGCATCCGTGTGACGTAAGTGTTACATCCGTTTTTTGCGGACCCGTTGACTTCAATGAGTCTGTGGTCTCCATTTGTGGCCAAGAAAAGGACATATTCTATCTTTAGCAGAATGGACGCACTATACAGATTTCCTCTGTGTTGCATCTACATTTTTGGTGGACCCATTGACTTCAATGAGTCTGTGGTCCGCATTTTGTGTTATATACGACACGTTCTATCCGTATGTCTGTTCTGCAAAAAGATAAACTATGTCCAAAGAATGCAGAGCACAGAACCATTACAGTCCAGTGCACATGCAGAACACACATGGACCGCATCCGTATTTTGCAAATCTGTGGTTTGCAGACTGCAAAAAACAGACCCTGTCGTGTGCATGAGGGATAAAGCTGTATAAATGACACCCAGGGCCCCCGCCGATCAGCTGTTTGAGAAGGCAGAGGCCTTCTTATTTCCTGCAGGTCCAGTGACCTCACAACGAGCATCACTGGCCTGCGGGAACTAGTGAACGGGGTTTAGCCGCTCCCAGGCCAGTGATACTAGTCGTGACGTCACTGGGTCAGTGTCACTGCTTTCTTAAACAGCTGATCCGCAGGAGTCCTGAGATACATAGTAATGTGGCCTAGTTTGGTAATCACTAAATACACTCACCTACTAAGTTGAATATTGTGCAAAAAAGTACTTACCTTAGACGCCTTGAAACCCCCACAGCCTTCCATGGCCTCTCATCCACAGATGGACAGCAAGGGCTTTATTCCGTATGGAAAAATGCTGAATACAAAAAGTACATTAAAGAACGCCAAGTTCTTTACCTATCACCGTCCAGATATATGATACCTGCATGTTAGTGTCAGGTTAGGGCGCAGGAATTACAGTGCTACCCCAGATGGTCTGTCCGTGCCCTAGAGAAGAATACAAGGTCTGTCTCATTCCTAGAAATAGGATTATATTACCTCGTTCACCAAATGTTCTCTGCACTGCAGCAATGAGGCTTCATGATGTTTCCTCAAGCCTGTTCTATATTTTATAACTTCAGAGCTGAACTCTCCATTCATACAGCAGGGAATGATTTCATGTTCCGGTCTTCACGTTTGTGCTTTGCCTTCTGCAGAGAACATGGAGCACAGGTGGGAATTATTCCATTTTATGATCCACACAAGTAGAATATTGTATTGATTTGTTCCCCTGCAAACAGGGCTGGGTTGGCACGTTCCGACTAATGCCGACTAAAACAAGTTGATGTTCTAATCGGCAGTGTAACACTGCAAGGCTCTCAATAGATTTCCATTTACATGAAGCTTTTGAAGTAACTGAAAGATTCTCTGCCCTTGCATCTATAAGGCTAGAGCTAGGTGGCGACCTGTCCGTGTGACATAAAATTCGCAACCGTTGCAATCTTAGTCATCCCTAGGATCCATTTTTTTAGGGTACGTTCACACTTGCGTTGTTGGATTCCAGCAGGCAGTTCCGTCGCAAGATCCGGTAATCTGTATGCAAACAGATACCATTTGTAGATGGATCCGGATGCGGATCCGTCTCACTAATGCATTGCAATACCGGATCAGTCTCTCCAGTTGTCATCCGGAAAAACGGATCTGGTATTTATCTTTTTCACATTTTTAAAGGTCTGCGCATGCGGATCCGTTTTTCTGGAACACTTGGGGCCGGATCCGGCATTAATGCATTTCAATGGAAAATAATGTCTGATCCGGCATTCCGGCAAGTGTTCTGGAATTTTGGACGGAGAAAATACCGCATGTGTATGCTGTGGTATTTTCTCCGTCCAAAAACCGTACAGTGACTGAACTGAATACTGAACGGATTGCTCTCCATTCAGAATGCATTAGGATAAAACTGATCATTTTTTTCTGGTATTGAGCTCCTAGGACGGAACTCAATACCAGAAAAGTTTAACGCAAGTGTGAAAATACCCTAAGGCTCTTAAAAAAACAGATCTGTCACCATTGACTCGCATTGTTTTCAGTGCGAATCCGTTTTTTTTCCCCCGTTTTTATAACCAGACACAACTGCAGTGTGCAGCGGTTTTGTGTCCGGTCACAAAACTGAATGCTGCCGGAATGGAAGACATCCTGATGCCTCCGGAATAAATCTTTTTTCATTCAAAATGCATGGGGACAAAACAGAAACGTATTTTTTTCTGTTATTGAGATCCTCTGCCGCAAGTGTGAAAGTTGTCTTACTTTTATATTTTGATATTGTCATGCAGTAGTTGTCAATTTTAAATGCTGGAAATCCCAGTTAAAATAAGAGAACAAAAAATTCATACATGTTGAAATTCCGTATTCTCTGCCCTTCTTCACCCCCTCATTTGCTGTTGGGCGCTGAAACACATTATTATGTTGTTGGCCGGTTGGTTTCAGGCCACTTTCACAGCAGAAATGTATTGTCATATGTGAATATAGCCTTACCTTAAAAGTGTGTCACAAAGCATATTCTACATTTTTTAAACCAGCACCCGAATCTGAATACTTTTGTAATTGCATGTAATTAAAAATTTCGTATGGCCGGTGAGCTATTTAATAAAATGTATCTGTATAGCGCCACCTGCTGCTTGTTCTTTTCCTTGAGCTGAGCTGGTCGAACGTGCTCGGTTTAAATCTTTAACTGCGACCAGCCATATGTTCTGTTAGAAGCTGTGGCAGTTTCAGGGAGAGAGCGGCAGCAGAAAGGACACACTCCCCGAGCTACCAGGCTGCAGATAATCTAGCAGAGCAATTAGAGCCGTGAATGGGGAGATCTCCGGACCCATGAGAGGTACAGGGCTGGTTCTAGCTTAGAAAGGTATTTTCATGTACTTTATGATGCCTGATTTTATTTATTTTTTCCCCCCTCAATCATGGCATAACCGCTTTAATGACCCTCAAGGAAAGTAGCCTGGTCCAAAGTGTTAACACAAAATTTGTGGAAAATACTGCTGCAAATTCACCACAAAATTCTACATAGAATCCGCTGTGATATCTGGTCAAAATCCACAACTTTAATTGACATTCCGGGGAATTCACGCTGACTCATCCATGCTGCTGCTAATTTAAATGCTGCAGGTTCTCCGGCGTATCCGCAGTGTATGTATCCGATGAGAACATCGTTGATGTTTCAGAACTGATTATTTCACCGCAGTCCTATAATTGAGCACAATCAGAAGCAAAACATTTTCTGGACTCGCAAATGCCAAATTAAAGGATTTTACCTAATATACAAAATGTGGCTTCATTAGCCCTTTAGTCTTCTAATTTATGTCAGCAGTATACCTATAGTGCTAGCATTTTGCACAAAATAAATAAATTCTATCGATAAAAAAATAAAAATAAAACGTACACCACGCTACAGTGACATGACTCAAACAAGTATTTGGACTATCTAATAAAACTAGCTTAAATACTAATACATTTTATGACATTAAACATAAAAAAAGACAAATACAATCATCAAAACCTCTTAAAGAAGCTTCCCGAGATTTCATCACTACACGCCAGGGAGGATGAAAGATGGCTCAGTGGGTGGAGAAAGCTTGTGACAGGGAAGTTCCTCTAATAATTGCACAAAAATCACACAAAATGTGTCAGTGTCAAGTAGGATGTTGTGGATGAGCTACGAAACGTGGGAAGAATGATGGAACTTCTTTTTTTAGTGTTTTTTTTTCCGTTCTTTCTTAGTATTTTATTTCAATGGTATCTAATAGGAAATTCCATAGAAACCTGACTCTCTTCAGTCTCAACAGCCTCGCTTCTTAGGTAAGTTCAGTGTTCAGGGGTTGGAGATCAAAACGTTTTTTAGAGAGAGACTATTGTGTGAAGACACTTGGTCATTGTTGTTGCACGTCCATTATAGGTCATAATTCTAACATTCCGATGATCCCAGGACATCATGTTGCTAATATGTGAACTTGATTTTGACATTGTAGTACCTTACTGATAAAATGCAGTTCTGTTGAACGGGGAATTTTGTGGACTGAGGAACAAGGGAAATGGGATCATAGGGACAACCTACAAACTTTATCTACTAAATGCATGTTTCCTTCTCCAGGCCTGTGGTTGCCTACTCTTAATATTAAAAGCTCTGAAAATCTCTATTTCATAGACTAAACACAATGGCTGCCAATTTGCTTGACATCACTGGAAAGATTCCTGGAAAGTCACCATGTATCTTCACATACTTTGATAGTTCTTAGTTAGTATATAGACTACATTTTGGAGTAATAGATTTTGGCGTAATTTTGTTTGGTCACAAATGTGTGTTACTCAAAATCTTGCTTCAGTTGTCTTCTGTAGATTGTATGTATTCTTATACATTGCGAGCTGCTCAGTTCCATTCACTGTAAAATCCATCAGTCGAGATGTTTGAAGGTTCTGTTGTAGCCCTCTCCCTGCTTTCCTGTTCTGGTGATGCAAGCTGTTATGAAAGTCATGGTAAAACTAAACAGTATATTTTAGATTTAAAGGGTTTTTCTGGTATTTACATTTGATGGAGTATCCTCAGCTTAGGTCATCGATATCAGATCGGCGGGGGTCTGACCCCCAGATTTCATTGCTATGAAGAGGCCCCAACCCTTCCGAGTGCTTAGGCCTCTTCCTGGGCCATGTGATGTCATAGGTACAGCTCTGAATGGGACTGAGCTGTGATAGCAAGCATAGCAGCTATACACTGTACAGCACTGTGCTAGGAGGCAGTGGCGCTGGTCAGTGGGGGTACTGGGAATCGGAGCCCACTGATCTCTTTTTAATTCTGAGGATAGGTTAGCAATATGTAAATCCCAGAGATCCCCTTTTAAGGGTCCACTCACACGTTTGCAAATGGGTCCGGGTCCGCATCCGTTCCGCAATATCTGGAACGGGTGCGGAGTGCGGACCCATTCATTCTCTATGTTCTCTCCGCATCTGCAGCGCAATTTTACTGCTTTCCAACAACAGACATGGTAAATTAAATGGTGCCCTAAATGGTGGCTATATGAAAGGAAAATTAAAAAAACATTATGTCTATTGAAACATGGGGGGCAAACTAAATGAAAAACCAAAAATGGGCCAGGTAGGGAACCTGTCATGTGGATATTTGATTATAATCTAACTAATTATATACAATCATGAACTACTAAAAAGTACCTTAGATGTATTCACTTACTGGTGTGACAGATGGTTACCTCATAATATACACACAAAGATGCCACATGCTAATGAGCTGATTTGAGTCCAGCTTTTATTTAATTAACAGCTATAGCCACTCCCCTTTCCACCTGCTGCTGATTCATATGGAAAATAACTGTCAATCAGCAGCAGGTGGGCGGAGAGAGTCAGGAGCTCATAAATATTCATGACTCATCATTATCAGCTGGAGCTTTTTAATACAAGATGTTGGCAGATTGACTGGGTCAATTAAAGAAAGTGACCCAGCATTTTGCTAAGAGAATCAGTCACTTATTTATGTTGCACTTTAGTTAGGACACCATAAAACTGGGGACAGGTTCCCTTTAAGAGGTTAAAATATCCTTTTTTCGTGTCTGCAGCTCCTAGACAAGACTGTATGTTTCCATGGTACAAAACCTACAAATAACTACCAGACCGCTTATAAATTAATGTCATTTTATTACATGATTACAAATATTTCACAAACATGATTAAAAAGGGCATAGGTGCAGGGAAAAAGCGACATCATCTGGAGGATAAACACAGCGGATACTACGTCCATAAATCAGTCCATCTGTATATATATGATTGAAGATAAAGTGCAAGTGCAAAAAACATGTTCATTCACAATCAAAAGGACATTGAACGGTTACCCATGCTGTGCCTCCTCCAGGATGGCGTCAAACCCGACGCGTTTCGGCAAACCTTCGTCTGGGGGTGGCGTCATCACTGGGGGACACAGGTTAAATACACCAGCAAACCAATCACCACACATAAAATGATTATCTTACTTTGCATCGTCTGTGTAACTCAGGAAATGTGTGGTGATTGGTTTGCTGGTGTATTTAACCTGTGTCCCCCAGTGATGACGCCACCCCCAGACGAAGGTTCGCCGAAACTCATCGGGTTTGACGCCATCCTGGAGGAGGCACAGCATGGGTAACCGTTCAATGTCCTTTTGATTGTGAATGAACATGTTTTTTGCACTTGCACTTTATCTTCAATCATATATATACAAATGGACTGATTTATGGACGTAGTATCCGCTGTGTTTATCCTCCAGATGATGTCGCTTTTTCCCTGCACCTATGCCCTTTTTAATCATGTTTGTGAAATATTTGTAATCATGTAATAAAATGACATTAATTTATAAGCGGTCTGGTAGTTATTTGTAGGTTTTGTATCATGGTGTTTTGTCCTAGGCTTTAGCATAAGATTCCCTGGTTGGGGCATATATTGGATTTTATGTTTCCATGGTATCAGACTACAAATAAGCTGTGTAGTCTTATCCTGCAGTCATACGGCCATTCATCTGTCCCCTGCTTCTTGCTAGCTCACAAAATATATGCCAGTGAGCGTATGTGATGGATAGAAGCGACCGCAAGATCAGACTGTAACTTTGTTTTCTAGAAGCTTATAGGTCTGCATACGCCCTGTAGATGCAAAACTATAATTAAGACAGAATGTTGAATTGCTTTATTGTTCATTTTAGATGCGTTGACAGTAACTAATAGTTGTGACAGTGGACCTTCCCTTTAAAATCCACCATCACATGTTCCCCAGTAATCCTGCTATCAGGATGTCATGATGATAGATTTCACTGTGACTTAAGAATACCACTTTCCTCAATTAGCCTCAGTGCGAAGCCGTCGTCTTCCCTTTACTACCATTGACCCTGCCGACGCCTATGGCTGAACTCGTACAAAGTAGTAAATATTGCTGACGGCCTAACATATGTGATCTCATTCAGTTTTCCCGCCTGCCCCACTCTGCAGGGGGCTAGCTATACATTTTACTTTACTTTGGGGTAGCTAATTACAGGACCTATTAGATCTCTGATCATGGCGACCTGATTGAAATACATGCTAGAATTTTTTTTTTTTTTTTTTTAGAACATGTGCATTTTCAATAGATTGTGTAATTTTCACATTTAGCCCCAAAAAATTCAGAAGCCACAGGGAGATAAATATGCAAGAAAGGGGAAGCTACATTTTAACAGAACTTTTGTCAAAGTTTCCTCACTCTTCTTTCTTCTTGTGTGTATAGGATTGTACAAATGGCATTTTGCTGAGTATTGATTCTTTGTATTGCATTTTATGTGGTTCTGGTTGTAAGTGATAAGAACTTCAAAAAACAGTCCATATGTGATGCAGGTTTAAGGAGGGCCCTCGACCCCCACCAGGCTCAAATTGTTTCTAAAGGCTAGGATGACAAATGATATTTATCCTCTAAGCAGACCATATTTTTATAGCGCTTCAGTGGGTCATAAAATGCATTCCTAACCACTGTTTAATATTTTTTTGCTAACTTTGCTTTCAAACTCGTGTATGCAGAGTGCGGTGCTAGAAGGGGAAACTCTCATCATGTTTGTATGTAAAACTTTTATGAGTTATTATGCATATAAGCTGTGACACAATAACCTAGGGTTGACTGTCACTTTGTTGTAAATGTGTAAACTTGAAAAATAAGTTGTCGGATTGAGGGTGCTCCCCTAGTTCTGAAGTACCACCTTGAATTATGGCTCCATGTAGGAAATGTATTACAGAACAGAAAGGGTAGGGTCAGTTCTTAACACCCTTGTGACGGACTTCCCCAAGCACTACTAGACGGTGAATACGCATGGGCTCACCGGATGAAGTAACCATTTATATGTATAGGTCTTTCATATTCAATAAGAAAAGAACTTCAAGATTCCACCTATGACCCACATAAGTTTTATTTTTTTTTTGTAGCTCCGATGGCTCACAGTGAGGGCTCTTTCACACTTGCGTTCTTGTCTTCCGGCATAGAGTTCCGTCGTCGGGGCTCTATGCCGGAAGAATCCTGATCAGGATTATCCTAATGTATTCTGAATGGAGAGAAATCCGTTCAGGATGCATCAGGATGCATCAGGATGTCTTCAGTTCCGGAACGGAACGTTTTTTGGCCGGAGAAAATACCGCAGCATGCTGCGCTTTTTGCTCCGGCCAAAAATCCTGAACACTTGCCGCAAGGCCGGATCCGGAATTAATGCCCATTGAAAGGCATTGATCCGGATCCGGCCTTAAGCTAAACGTCGTTTCGGCGCATTGCCGGAGCCGACATTTAGCTTTTTCAGAGTGGTTACCATGGCTGCCGGGACGCTAAAGTCCTGGCAGCCATGGTAAAGTGTAGCGGGGAGCGGGGGAGCAGTATACTTGCCGTCCGTGCGGCTCCCCGGGCGCTCCAGAGTGACGTCAGGGCGCCCCAAGCGCATGGATCATGTGATCACATGGATCACGTCATCCATGCGCATGGGGCGCTCTGACGTCACTCTGGAGCGCCCCGGGAGCCGCACGGACTGTAAGTATACCGCTCCCCCGCTCCCCACTACTACTATGGCAACCAGGACTTTAATAGCGTCCTGGGTGCCATAGTAACACTGAACGCATTTGGAAGACGGTTCCGTCTTCAAATGCTTTCAGTACACTTGCGTTTTTCCGGATCCGGCGTGTAATTCCGCAAGTGGAGTACACGCCGGATCCGGACAACGCAAGTGTGAAAGAGGCCTAAGGCTACCAAGTCTAATCAACACTTCATTTGGCTTAATTAGTGGTCAGTTTGAACACAATATTTTTATTAGCTCATCAATATTTTTATTAATTCTTCAATATATTTATTAATGATCTTGTAGGAGGCTTGCACAGTAAAATATACATTTTTGCAGACACTAAACTGTGTAAAGTCATTGACATGGAAGAGGACAGTGTACTGCTACAGAGGGATCTGGATAGATTGGAGGCTTGGGCAGAGAATTGGCAGATGAGGTTTAACACTGTAGGTGTAAGGTTATGCACATGGGAAGGAATAATGCAAGTCACCCGTACATACTAAATGGTAAAACACTGGGTAACACTGACATGGAAAAGGACTTAGGAACTTCAGTGGACAGCAAACTAAACTGTAGAAACCAGTATCAGGCAGCTGCTGCCAAGGCCAATAAGATAATGGGATGCATCAAAGGGGGCATAGATGCCTGTAATGAGAACATAGTCCTACCACTTTACAAATCACTAGTCAGACCACACATGGAGTACTGTGTACAGTTCTGGGCTCCTGTGAATAAGGCAGACATAGCAGAAATCCTCTGCATCTGGAGGAAAGAAGGTTTCTACATTGGTTTATACATACACAAACATAGAAGAGGATTCTTTACGGTAAGAGCAGTGAGACTATGGAACTCTCTGCCTGAGGAGTTGGTGATGGGGAATTCACGGAAAGAGTTCAAGAGGAGTCTAGATGTATTTCTGGAGTGTAATAATATTACAGGTTATAGTAAGGCTACTTACACCCTCGTGTTTAGTGCGGATCCGTCATGGATGGATCATTTCAGATAATACGACCGTCTGCATCCGTTTGTATTATCTTTAACATAGCCAAGATGGATCTGTCTTGGACACCATTGAAAGTCAATGGAGGACGGATCCGTTTTCTATTGTGCCAGATTGTGTCAGTGAAAACGGATCTGTCCCTATTTACTCACATTGTGTGCCAGGACGGATCAGTTTGGCTCAGTTTCATCAGATGCAAGCAACGTTTTGGTGTCCGTCTCCAAAGGGGAATGGAGACAGAACTGATGCATTCTGAGCGGATACTTTTCCATTAAGAATGCATTAGAATGCAAACTGATCCGTTTTGGACAGCTTGTGAGAGCCCGGAATGGATCTCGCAAACGCAAAGCCAAAACACCAGTGTGAAAGTAGACTTACTAGAGATTGGTTGTTGATCCAGGGAGTTATTCTGTTTGCCTGATTTGGAGTCGGGAGAGAATTTATTTCCCTTAAAATGAGGAAAATTGGGTTCTACCTTATTGGATCAACTTTCAGGAGAACAGTCTGACCTGGATGGACAGATGTCATTTTTCAGCCTTACAAACTATGTTACAATGTAGGAAGAGTGTGATGACCACATCTGATCACATATTTGTGGTTATTTTCTGTACTAATGGCCGAATGAACAAACTGTACATTGTCTTTAGTTTGGCATACTTACTACTTGATACGTCCTGCCAGATGCTGTCTCTGTGGTCCTCTGTGTCACTTGTAGGGATGCAGGGCGGCGCGTGCATAGAGTGCATGCCATTCCGGTCAGCAGCAGGACTTGGACACCACCGGTCAAGAGAATTGGTTGGTCGGCCAATCAGGAGGTTTGGTTAGTGGATCAGTTCAGGGACCTTACCAATCAGTGCGCCCTGCACTTTGTTTGAACCTGCTCAGTACAATCTCTTGTTTTCTGGACCCTGATGTGAATTGACAGTGATATTTTGCTCCCATTTTTTTGACCAGGCCACTCTCTGGAATAACCTTTCCTGATCTATGTTATTAATAACTTTGGGCTGTCTGAATACCCATTTGCCTGCCATCCTATTTCAGCTCAATCTAGATTTTGGCCCTGCTCCATCTCAGTATTTGGAGTTCACTGGCTTTGGCATTTTCTCTGCTGCTTTCCGGTCTTTCACATTGTTCTTTAAAAACAATGGGCTGATCAAGGTGAAGAGGACTCCAAAGTGAGAGATGTTCTCTATAGCTGGTCTGAACGGGATACCCTCTTCTACTAACTGAGAATTCCTTTATAGGATATATAAAGATTCTTCAGCTAGCCCTCCCTTTTATGTTATCGGTTCCCTAGCTATTAGTGGTAGACGTGGTACTTTGTAATGTTAAATACCACATCACATCCCTTATGACCAATTATCTTTGAGAAGCTATACCCTTTTTGCATGGTATGTGGATTAGGAATGCTTCTTTTACTTTTGTCAGTTCTTATGCCATAGCTTAACGATTCCTAGCTTTAAGTGTAAGACCTGGGAATTTTAACTACAAAGCACCAATCTTTTTTCATTGTTCCTCAAAGAATATATATGATATATTATAAATGGAAAATTATTGGTAGACCAGTGTTGGGTGGCAGCAGACCTCATGGTGGGTGGACCGTTTTTGGGTGGCCTGGACATGCTCATCTTGCAGAAAAGCCGCAAGCTTGCCAGAGTGGACGAGAGTTAAGGAAATGGTCCCATAGTCTATAATGTGGACTGACCACCAGCCACCTGCTGCAGGGACATGACATTAAATGTAATATGTGGCCTTCATTTGCAGTAAGGTGCCACTTAGCATGCCCCATCATGCATTCGGTTGCAGTAGACCAGTGTCCATGATGCTGGACACATGCTACAGTGGGGGAAAAAAGTGTTTAGTCAGCCACCAATTGTGCAAGTTCTCCCACTTAAAAAGATGAGAGAGGCCTGTAATTTGCATCATAGGTACACTTCAACTATGAGAGACAGAATGGGGGGAAAGAATACAGGAAATCACATTGTAGTATTTCAAAAGAATTAATTGATAAATTCCTTGGTAAAATAAGTATTTGGTAAACTGCAAACAAGCAAGATTTCTAGCTCGCAGACCTGTAACTTCTTCTTTAAGAGGCTCCTCTGTCCTCCACTCATTACCTGTATGTATGTATGTATGTATGTATGTATGTATGTATGTATGGAACCTGTTTGAACTTGTTATCAGTATTAAAGACACCTGTCCACAACCTTAAACAGTCACACTCCAAACTCCACTATGGCCAAGACAAAAGAGCTGTCGAAGGACACCAGAAACAAAATTGTAGATCTGCACCAGGCTGGGAAGACTGAATCTGCAATAGGCAAGCAGCTTGGTGTGAAGAAATCAACTGTGGGAGCAATTATTAGAAAATGGAAGACATACAAGACGACTGATAATCTCCCTTGATCTGGGGCTCCACCAAGATCTCACCCCGTGGGGTCAAAATGATCACAAGAACGGTGAGTAAAAATCCCAGAACCACACGGGGGGACCTAGTGAATGACCTGCAGAGAGCTGGGACCAAAGTAACAAAGGCTACCATCAGTAACACCCTACCCTGCCAGGGACTCAAATCCTGCAGTGCCAGACGTGTTCCTCTGCTTAAGCCAGTACATGTCCGGGCCCGTCTGAAGTTTGCTAGAGAGCATTTGGATGATCCAGAAGAGGATTGGAAGAATGTCATATGGTCAGATTGGTAAAAACTCAACTCATCGTGTTTGGAGGAGAAAAAATGCTGAGTTGCATCCAAAGAACACCATACCTACTGTGAAGCATGGGGGTGGAAACATCATGCTTTGGGTCTGTTTTTCTGCAAAGGGACCAGGACGACTGATCCGTGTGAAGGAAAGAATGAATGGGGCCATATATTGTGAGATTTTGAGTGAAAACCTCCTTCCATCAGCAAGGGCATTGAAGATGAAACGTGGCTGGGTCTTTCAGCATGACAATGATCCCAAACACACCGCTCGGGCAACGAAGGAGTGGCTTCGTAAGAAGCATTTCAAGGTCCTAGAGTGGCCTAACCAGTCTCCAGATCTCAACCCCATAGAAAACCTTTTGGAGGGAGTTGAAAGTCTGTGTTGTCCAGCGACAGCCCCAAAACATCACTGCTCTAGAGGAGATCTGCATGGAGGAATGGGCCAAAATACCAGCAACAGTGTGTGAAAACCTTGTGAAGACTTACAGAAAATGTTTGACCTCTGTCATTGCCAACAAAGGGTATATAACAAAGTATTGAGATTCACTTTTGTTATTGACCAAATACTTATTTTCCACCATAATTTGCAAATAAATTCTTTAAAAATCAGACAATGTGATTTTCTGGATTTTGTTTTTCTCATTATGTCTCTCATAGTTGAGGTATACCTATGATGAAAATTACAGGCCTCTCTCATCTTTTTAAGTGGGAGAACTTGCACAATTGGTGGCTGACTAAATTCTTTTTGGCCCCACTGTATATCACTGGTCGATGGGTCTTAGTAGGGCACGTGACAACTGAGACTATTAATTGGCTGCAGCAGTCATGTGCCACCTGCTTAGAAACAAAGACCAGGCAGATGGCTGGAGCGTCTACACTGGATCAGCATGGGACTAGAGAAGTGAGTATTGTTTTTGATATTTTATAACATTTGTTTTTCTGTTTCTATGGTTGATTAATATTGAATGCCACTAGTTCCTAATGCAGTGTCATGCCGTAACAATGAGGTATGGAATAATTTTAAAGAGCCATTTTAGTAACGTTAACTGGCAGTGTAAATGACTTTCCCAATATTCAGTGTATTCCTTACCTTTTATAGACAAGGCTTTCCCAGGCAGAATGCAGCAGCTGTTAATGTGTGTATGATTATCACCGACTACTGAAATGTGGTCTACATAAATAATATGACCAGCTCTGCTCTGAGTCACCATGCTACGACTGAAATACTGGATGAGTGTTGTACTCGAGCCAAGAGTACACACCATGCTAATGATGTGTCGAGAGAAAATCTCCTGTCTAATGCAGTCTAGATACCATAGTAATCTTAATATACCGTCTCGATTTATTAAAGGTTTGGATCTAAAATGCCTGTCCCCAACACGTCCTAACCCTATGGGCATGTTCAGATGGATGATTGGGTCTGCGATAAAATCTGCTGCGTATCCGGTGGCAGAAACGGCTGCGCTGTGCGGTGGGTTCTGCCGGTGGTTTTCATGCAGACCCACTCTAGGTTTACCTCCATTGAATGGAGCTAAACCTCGAGGAGGCTCCTGCTGCGGCTTTGCGAGGGATCTGTGTGGTAACCATGCCAAGAATGGATGTGTACATTCTTGGCATGGTCTTGAAAACCGGGTAGTAAAAACCCTTGGTTGCATGAACTGCAGCATGGCCTCCCATTGAAAACAATGGGAGATAGTTTTACCACAGAATCGACTCAGTTTTTGGCATTGAATATGCACAGAAACCTGCACCCAAAATCTTCTGTCTGTACATACCCTCTATATAGAATCTTCATTGAAATGTTTTATGCAGTGAAATCTCTATCCACAGCATTGTCTGCATCCAATTTAACCCATTCATCAGCAAGCCAATTTTGTCATGGACATTCTTGTCTTTTCTTTTCTGCCTTCCAAGAGTCATAACTTTTTTATTTTTCATTGAGCTGCATGGGCTTTTTTTTTTTTTTTTGCAAGATGTATTGTATTTTTAGTGGCATCATTTAATCTTCCATATGATGTATTGCGCAATTATTTGCGGGGTGGATTTGTTCCGCTATTGTACTTTTGTTTTATGGCATTCACTACGCAGTAGAAAAATTGTTAAAAAAAGAGATTTGTGTCGCGATGTTCTGTTACCCATAACTATTTTATTTTTCTTTAAGTGGAGCTGTATGGGGGCTAATTTTTTTTTGTAGGGTGAGCTGTAGTTTTTATTAGCGACAATCTAACTACTTCGGTGAGTGCCGCGAACTTTGTTTCCTTTCTCTACATGCATCGTACATTGTTGATTCTCACTCTGTCACGCTGAGCACCACTGACGAAGTACGTCTATACCACAGCACCGGCTCCTTGCAACCTTGGGCTGCATATCAGTGAAGGCAGTGCCGCCGTACTCATTCCTCTTATTTGCAACTAGTTTTTATTAGTACCATATTGAGTAATGATCATTTTTATTCCAATGTTTTGGGGAGACTAGGTGACCAATAAATGGCAATCCTGGCAGTGGAAGTTTTTTGGTGTTAACTGTGCAAGGTAATGTCATATTTTATTTTTTGCACATATTCAAACATAGCATTACCAATAAAGTTTGTTTAATTTTTGTGTTTTTATTATTTTTTAAAAACATTGTTAAGCATTTTTGAAACCAGCGTTCACTCGATCTCTTTCACAATACACTTCAGCCAGGGTGTAACAGGAGCCTAGGCAGGCCTTCTCAACACCCCCAGCTGTGATGACAACTGCTTGGCATCCCACAGTTGTGTCATAAGGGAGCCTTTCAATGACAGAGGGAGCCCCCTCCCTCTAACTGCTCAGATGCCGTGGTCGTTGTTGACTGCAGGATAAGAGGGGTTAAATGCCCTGAATGAGATTATTGCCAATCCCAGTGTCACGGTCCCTCCCATGACAGAGGTGAGAAGATCTGAGAGGCTGGCGGTACGTGAGGGTATCCGACAGTCTCTCTGTTATCATCTTGCAGTGTTGTTGTTTGGTAATGATCACACCTCTTGTCAGGTGCAGCTTGTGGTCATTACTAAGGCTCTATTCAGTTCTGACTCTCTGCTTACCATGCGGTTGATATTTCCTGCTGGAGTTGGTTGAGCTGGTGTGTTGTTCCTTTGGATCTCCTGCTCCTCCATTCTTCTTTAAGCTAAGTGCATTTTGTTTTGCATTTTGTTATTCGCTTGTGTGTGTTGTTGTATAGGCCTCAGGGAGACGCTGGTTCCTTCATCTGTGGAGGAACCAGTAGTCTCATTCCCTGCCACCACTCCTAGGGCCTTCCAGGGTTTCCAGGGCTAAGGTTCCGGTGTATTAGTATTTCCACCTTCAGGGTCTACTAATACTGGCAGGAGTCAGGGAGATGTCTAGGGATTCCTAGGAGGTCACCATCCCTCTCCCTTAGTTTTGAGGCCTAGACTCCGGTCTATTCCTTCTGTGTGTTATCTGGTGTTATCCTCTCCCAATTACCCGTGACACCGAGCCCATGCAGCTCATGAGCTAGCTCTATGCATCCCTTATGTACTTGTCATGTATATACACGTCAAGGTGCTAAAGGGGTTAAGCCAGTCAGGATCTACAGTGCCTTGCAAAAGTATTCACCCCCTTGACTTTTTTCGTATTTTGTTACATTACAGCCTTAAATTCAATGTTTTGTTATTCTGAATTTTATGTGATGGATCAGAACACAATAGTCTAAGTTGGTGAAGTGGAATGAGAAAGATATATATATATATATATATATATATATATATATATATATATATATATATATAAATAAAACTATATTGTTTAGAAATAGAAAACAGAAAATTGGCATGTGTGTATGTATTCACCCCCTTTGTTAGGAAGCCCATAAAAAGCTCTGGTGCAACCAATTACCTTCAGAAGTCACATAATTATGAAATTGATGTGCCACCTATGTGCCAATCTAAGTGCCACATGATCTGTGCGAGAACATATACACACCTTGTTGAAAGGCCCCCAGAGGCTGCAGCTAACACCTAAGCAAGAGGCATCACTAACCAAAGACTGCCATGAAGACCAAGGAACTCTCCAAACAAGTAAGGGACAATGTTGTTGAGAAGTACAAGTCAGGGTTGGGTTATAAAAAAAAATATCCAAATGATCCCCAGGAGCACCATAAAATCTATCATAACCAAAATGTAAAAGAACATGGCACAACAGCAAACCTGCCAAGAGACGGCCCCGCCCACCCAAAACCCACGGACCGGGCAAGGAGGACATTATTAAGAGGCAGCAAGAGACCCAAGGTAACCCTGGAGGCGCTGCAGAGTTCCACAGCGAGGATACTGGAGTATCTGTACATAGGACGACAGTGAGCCGTACACTCCATAGAGTTGGGCTTTATGGGCGAGATGGCCAGAAGAAAGCCATTACTTTTCAGGCTAAAAACAAAAAGGCGCGTTGAGTTTGCGGAAAAGGTATTTTGGGAGACTCCCATAATGTATGGAGGAAGGTGCTCAGGTCTGATGAGAATAAATTGAACTTTTTGTCCCTCAAAGAAAACGCTATGTCTGGAGCAAATCCAACACATCACATCACCCAAAGAACACCATCCCCACAGTGAAACATGGTGGTGGCAGCATCATGCTGTGGGGATGGGACTGGGAAACTGGTCAGAGTTGAGGCAAAGATGGATGGTGCTAAATACAGGGATATTCTTGAGCAAAACCTGTACCACTCTGTGCGTGATTTGAGGCTAGGACGGAGGTTCAACTTCCAGCAGGACAATGACCCCAAACACACTGCTTAAGCAACACTTGAGTGGTCTAAGGGGAAACATGTAAATGTGTTGGAATGGCCTAGTCAAAGCCCAGATGTCAATCCAATAGAAAATGTGGTCAGACTTAAAGATTGCTGTTCACAAGCGCAAACCATCCAACTTGAAGGAGCTGGAGCAGTTTTGCAAGGAGGAATGGGCAAAAATCCCAGTGGTAAGGTGTGGCAGGGTCATAGAGACTTATCCAAAGCGACTTGGAGCTGTGATTGCCGCAAAAGGTGGTTCTACAAAGTATTGACTTTAGGGGGGGTTAATAGTTATGCATATTGACTTTTTCTGTTATTTCATCCTATTTGTTGTTTGTTTCACAATAAAAAATAAAAAACATCTTCAAAGTTGTGGGCATGTTCTATAAATTAAATGATGCAAATCCTCAAACAATCCATGTTATTTCCAGGTTGTGAGGCAACAGAATACGAAAAAAGTCAAGGGGGGTGCATACCTTTGCAAGGCACTTTACATACACATTTGCCTTTCTGGGACCAACATATTAATGACATATCCATAGAATAGGACCGGGTCCTAATAGATCATCAATATCAGATCATTGGGGGTCCAACACCTAGCACCTCTGCCGATCAGCTGTTACTGACAGCTCTGGTTCCAGAAGTAAAGACCATACACCTTAAACTTTCTAGTGGCCGTTCTTGGGTACTGTAGGTCAGCTTCCCCATGATCGATACTGATGACCTATTGTATGGATCATCCATCAATGCGTTAATCAAGATGTTGTATTGCATTTATTAATCTCAGTTATCGTAATGGTCGGCAATATACAATTGTTTTGATGTTTAGAATGACCTTGATAACAATCCGAATTGAGTAAGTGGTTTGTCTCAAGAAGACAACCCTATTTCAATGGAAGCTAGCCTGGCGAGGGGCTGATAGCTGCAGATCAGATTTTAAAGCCCCCCAGTGATCTGCTGTTGTTGCCAGGAAAACTAAATGCATTTGCCCTACAGCAGCCACCACGTATTAAATGCATGGATCAGGTCTACCAGAATGAGATGCTCTTTGTGCCATGTGTATATTCTGTAAATACAAATCTGTTACTTGTATACTTAATGTAGAATTACAGGTTGTCAGGTAGCCTGAAATATCCCCATAAGCTGCAATTAATCCTCAAATATCACCATGTAGAGTTACAGCCCTTGCTAAGAATATAGAATCTTCTACGGTATTTTGTGTATGCGGCGCTTATGAAATCTAATAATCCTGAAAGTGTAGGTTTACCTTTTGAACACTATATAACAATGTCCTTATGGATATAAACCGTTTAGAAAATTCAGAAACTTTGTGAATACTTTGCTTTACTTTCTGATGCATTTTTAGTTGATCGGATGCGGAACCATTCATTTCAACGGGGCCGCCAAAAATTAAGACTGCTGTCCGCATCCGTATATACACAATGCCGCAGCCCAGCAAAAATAAGATAAGGATAGGATATTTCTATTGAAGGGAAAAAGAAAATGATGGTCGTGTGCTTGAGGGATAAGAGGTTTCAACAACAGACAGCAAAATTGTAGGTCTTGATCAGTGGTTTTCAGGCTGTGTCTTGGGGGCTACATGAGACCCGTGATGCCGTTTTGTACTTCCACCAATCATTGGGACAGGGATATACTAGTCTTTGTCCAAATTGTTGATAAAGACATAATCATCAAAAGTTGTAGGCAAAACTGCTATACTTAGTACTTGCCTGCGGGAGCAGTCTGTGACAGGTCCTCTCTCTTTGGTGAGCTTTGAATACCTGTGGTGGGAGTCAATCTCTATGACCCACATGTATCAAAGCGGTTGTCTCATTTGGACATCTATGGCATATCCACGGGATATGTGTGTAAGGCAAGCTTTAGGTACCAGAAGTAGACACACTTCTGGTTTGACAAGTCCCCAGGATATTCTCCTTATTATATCGGAAGTGGCCTTTTGGTGCACATGTTAAAAGTGTTTTATATTCCATTTGAATCATGTGAACTCCTCGGATGGGAGTTGCCCTCAAGTATTTTGGAACCCGACTAAAAAAAGTCATCAGAAACCCCAGCTTCTATTTTAGAAAACCAAGAGACCGTGCTAAGTCTGTCCTGAGAATGTGCAAGTCATTTTCTATTAACTGGTGCCTTAAGTAAAGCTTTTGAAACCTGAAACCAACCTTTTTTACAGAAACATTTTGGCGTATAAGTATATAGATATATTTTTGGCTTAATATGTCCACATATTCCTTATCGCCCAGATTTCTGAATGTTAAGGCCTCATGCACACGGCGTTGTGCAGCCGTTACTTGCATTGGGGAAAGCAATTTGCGGTGCCCAATGTACGGGCAACATCCGTACGGTGGCCGGGACGGATTGAGACCCAGTCAACTTGAATGGGTCCGTGATCCGTCCGCATTGTAAAAAAAAATAACATGTTCTATTTTTTTGCGGTGCGGAGGCACAGACAGAAACACCACGGAAGCACTCCGTAGTGCTTCCATGGGGTTCCGTGCCTCCGTTCCGCACTGCAGCTCCGGATTGCAAATCCATTCAGGTCCGTGATGCAGGGAGCACATGTCCGGTGCCCGCATATTGCAGACCCTCTGTTTGCGGGCCGCAATACAGCCACGGCCGGGCAACGACCGTGTGCATGAAGCCTAAGGGTGTGGTTTCTGTAACAGCAACGTTAAATTAAGGCCGAATCAAAAGAGGTCAGAATGCCCTAAAAGACCTGTATGACTCTGAGGTTTCCTAGGGCTGTAGCCAACCACTTTCAAGCCCTTGAACGCTAAGAAGGCTTTAGTAATGTCAGGGTGAAAGTGACATAAACGGATAGACAAACTGATAGTAGCCGGTGGTAACAAACAGCCGGTTTAAAAACATACTGCATTGTTGGATTTTTTTTAAATTAAAGGGAATGTATCATCAGAAAATGACTTATTGTGTAAATAACATATTTTTTAAGAATTTTTGATCTTTTTAATTTTACATGCCAATATCTATATTTAAACAAAAAACATAAAATCCTGCAGTTTTCGACCTGGCTATTAAGCCTAATAACAAGTGCCACTTGGTCTGTACAGATGACTTTTCTGAAGTTTATCTGCTTGTTTGTCATTGTATTCCTGCCTGTAATGATATCACCTCTGTGTATAGATAAGATGGGACCCGCCATTCACAATAAGTGATTGTCAGAGCTGATCTATCCTTTCCTTGTACAATGATCTCTGCACAGGTCACAGAGCATGCCTAGACAACTCTCCCATACAAGTCAATGAGATCCCCTCCTGACCATTGCGTCTATGGCCAAGCAGTTTTCTTTATGCTGTTAAGAAAAGCTCAGGCAAGATGGCCGCCCCCATAATCATATTCAGGAAAGAGAATAAATAAATCTGCAATCAGAAAATAGAAACAGATTAGAAAAAAAGGATTTGTCCTGCCATCTGGTTTTAACTGGCAAATACAATTTTTGGTGAAACATTTCCTTGAAATACATAGGGGTGATTTATTATGAGGGGAATATTTTAAATCTATTTTTCTTGAGTCTATGTTGGTGTACTTTATGCCAGATTTATCAAATGTCTCATGTAGGGCTGAAACGATTACTCGATTGGATCAAGTAATTCGACACAAAAGAATCCTCTGCAAATTTTTTGCATCGAAGATTCGTTTGTGTCACGTGACCATGGAGCGGGAGTGAAGCGCTTGCTATTACTCTCGCTCCATGGTCTCCCGCTGGCCCGCAATACTCACCTTTCCAGCAGCGGGGCCTCCGGACACTCCACAGCACATCCATGGTCCCGCACTGCACTGACCCCCTGACTTACGCACGCCGTGACCTGACACGCTGTGTGACGTCAGACGCAGAGCAGCGCGGAACGATGGAGTTTCGGCGGCGCCCCTGCTGGAAAGGTAAGTTGATGCAACCAATGACGCTGTGCACTCTGGGTGTCAGGAGGAGCGGGGGGAGGGGGAGAGAGCTGCTGGCACAAGGTGGGGAGAGAGCTGTTGGCTTAAGGTGGGGGGGGGGAGCTGATGGCTCTG